>NW_015164200.1:275250-289336 GCF_001447785.1 Gekko japonicus
AGGTTTTGGAGTTGTTTTGGAGAATGCTTCTGGTGTTGCTGAAAATATTTGCCTGTGAAATTTTCACTCTGTTTGCCTCCCAAATGCGAAGACATGGCATTGTTTCTAGAGGCTTTTTTAACAACAAAATTGATGTGTGTGGATATGTAGACTAGAATGTAGTTGTGAGTTAGTAAACTGTTGTGGGCTTCCTGGCCAGGTTGCCCTGAGCATTTCAATAAAGCTGATCCCTGCTGAAATAGACCGTTTGGCTAGATGCTGCAAAGTCCACTTTCTTTTCCTACCTCTGTGCTTGCTAATATCTTGGCCTGTTTCAAAGGGGAAGGAGCTTCCTAACCTCCCTCCTGGCTCTAATAACTAGAAATCTTCTGCAAACAATGTAGTTCAGAACCTTAAGGTTGACCTGCCATGTCTCAGAATTGATCGGTAGCTCGGGCTCAGCGGGAGGTTCTTTACTGACAACAAACAGGAATGATTTCGCCATGTTGCTTCAGGTAAGGTTGGCAGAACGATGTGGAAAGATTTTTTTCCCCTTGTTAACCTGATGCTGGATGCTTTTTCTTGCACCTGGCGTGCTTAAGGTATGATGGGGCAATGTGATTCTGATTGCTTTGCTTGGTACAAAGTCTTCTTTTGGTCTTCAGAAGAGCTCTTTTAGGCATTTCCCCCTTCCTTTACACAATTTTACACCAAGGGCAAGCTAATTCATTCAGCTCTTTTTATTTTCATTTTGTTAACAATTTTGACTCTTCTTTTCACTGTTCGATTTGTTTGTACACTGAAATTTCATACACCATCTGTACGTATGACTTATGTCATATATATGTTTATGTATAATGTCGATTTAATGGTGTACCAATAACACTAAAAATGTGAACACTTTATGGGGGGAAATTAAGTGCAGGAAACCTGGGGCTTTTTTGTGGTGGTACTCACTGGTATTGAGTACCATATCTTTGTTGGGGGGAGAGCTCTCCCAAGCCTTCAAGGGCACTATTAATTATCACTTTATCTTATTTCATATGTTCCAAGTTTAAGCCCTGGCAGTGAAAGCTTGTGCCAGGGCTGATACTTGGTATCAAGGAAACCCTGGGAATGCTGCCCCAAGCACAAAGAGCAACCTGTCTGAAGGCACAAAGGTGAGGGATGAGCAGAGGAGTAGCCCCTCGGACAAGCTGTGCAGTCTAGTGCAGGCAAGCATGGGCACTTGTGGGCACTCAATGAAATTCCTGAGCAGTTGGGTTAAAATGGATAAAAGGAAGCACTTCTTCACTCAAAGAGTGATTAACACATGGAATTCACTGCCATGGGAGGTGGTGGCAGCTACAAGCATGGATGGCTTCAAGAGGGAATTGGATAAACATGTGGAGCAGAGGTCCATCAGTGGCTATTAGGCACAAGTTATAGATAAGAACTCTCGGTCTGGGACAAGTGATGCTCCGTATTCTTTGTGCTTGGGAGGGCAACAATGTATGTGTGTGGGGGGGTCTTCTAGTGTCCTGGCCCCACTGGTGGACCTTCTGATGGCACCTGGTATTTTTGGCTACTGTATGACAGAGTGTTGGACTGGATGGGCCATTGGCTTCTCTTATGTTCTTATGGGCAGATAGATAAACTAGGGAAACATGTGGCAGTGTGATAGTGGGGATTTGAAATATGGGCTAGAAACCTGAGATGGCTGCATAATTAAGCTTTACTTATACTTTCCTCATAAAGAACTCTGAGGCTTTCCTATTTGCATTTTATGGATGCGCACACACACAAATAAGAACTCATTCACTCTGTGTCCACCACCGTCATCCCTCAAGGTACTCTGCTATGACATTGATAAACGCTATTAAGTTCTCAGTATTGCTAATTAGGTACACAACACCACAAAGCAGTTAACGCTTTTAGTCTCTCTCTCAAGTTAGATCCCTAGGGGTGTGTTCTCTTCAAGAGACTTTCTCCTGAGGGGCTCAAGATGCTAGAAAGGACCAGCTGAGATTGGCTAAATTAACAAGATGTTGTTTGTGAAGCTCCCATTACTTAGGAATAACAGATCTTGTTTCTTGATCACAGAGCTTCATATGAGAGCCGGTGAAGAGATTTGTCTTTAAAAGGAGGGGAGGGGAATAAATGTATATCTGATTTCTCTGTTGAATCTATAAACAGCTAGCAGGCAGTGTGGCATAAACTGAAAGAACACAGCCCAGAACTAGCCGTTAGATGCACCTTCTTCTTTCAGTTCTGCAAATCTGGAAATCCTGCTTCATATGTTATTCCGCAGTATTTTCATGGCCCACCTGCTAGTGTAACTAATTAACAGTCATTCTCATTAATTACATTGATCAGGATCATAAAATAATTTTCAAATTGCTGAACATGATCAGCAGGAGTAAAATGGCTTTGCTGTAATCCCTTAATGACAGATTTTATTTTCATGATTAATCAAACTAAATATATGTATGTAGTCATTATTTTTCCTCCATTTATTTATATATATATATATCTTGGCGCGCGCGCGCACTTCCTTTCTTTTCATAAAAATTCAAGTCTGGGCAATTACATGAAGATGATGTGGAAACAGAGCTGTGTTTCATCTGGCAGCTAATTAAGCAATAATAAAACACAAGGATTGTGTGTGTTGTGTATGTGTGCATGTGCGTGGGAGGGACGGATTCAGCGCTATCACAAAGTAATCATACTCTGAGGAGCTGCAAGCTAAGAAAAGGTACAATCACACACCTCTTAATCTCACTGGAGTTTTATTATTGTATGATTGCCATTGATGGTGTGAATACATTCCTTAATTATTTGGATGTATATCCCAGCCTATTCTGAAGGTATATTTCAGTTCTAAATATAGTCTGACATCCCTTTAAAGGGCTCACAAACAGGGTTATTGACTCTGGCTTGTGTTTTATTACTATGTTTTATTATTGCTGGTTATTTGGGATCAGCACCGAGAGAGGGGCTCAGTGGGAATGTTGCTCTAGGACTTTTTTCTCCTAGTTTTTGGTATACCATAGAGTCCATCCTCCAAAGCTGCCATTTTCTTCAGGGGATCTGATCTCTGTAGTCTGAAAATCTGCAGTTCCAGGAGAACTGCAGGGTCCAGCTTGAGGTTGGTAACCACAAAGTAGAAACCACTTAAAGAGATCCAGTGGGAGAGGAGATTTGGAAGGAAGAAGAGAGGAATAGAGAGAAAGTCCTAGGATATTGGTAGTCTGTGTACCAGGGTATGGTTAGAGGGCATATTGCCTTGTTAAAGTAATGCAGAGGTAGGTCTGGTTAATGCCTGCATGGAAGACCTCCTGGGAAACTCTACATATGCATCCAGAGTTCCATGAAAGGAAATCAACGTAACATAGAAAGCCAACTGAATGCTAAAATGTTTTTAAAAAATCAGGCTTCATCTTGGCTCCATTCACCCTACCTTTGGCTGCTGCCATACGTGCCATTTGGCATGGTCAGAAACAGGGCTATTTTGGGGCAGGAATGCACAGGAACGGAGTTCTGGCTAGCTCCCAAGTTAAAAAAAAGCATGAACTGATTAGCATAATAGGCCACACCCAACAGCAGAAACCCATTAGGATTGGCTACATTAGGGGTATGTGGCCTAACATGGAAAGGAGTTCCTGCTCCAAAAAAAGCCCGGGGTTTTGACAACAAACAAGGTAAACAGAATAAGAAACAAAAGGTGGGTGTGGTTGGATGACCACACTTCTGGTAACACAGGGATGTGGCCTAATATGCTAATGAGCTGTGCTGTCATGGGTGTGGCCTAATATGCTAATGAGTTTCTGCTGTTGGGTATGGCCTATTATGCTAATGAGTTCCTGCTGGGCTTTTTCTACAGAAAGAGCCCTGGTCAGAAAGCACTCCTATTTCATCTGTTGGTATTGGTGTTGGAATTGGAAATGGAGTTGCTTGATCAGACATCCCAGTATAATCTGTTTTGCTGCAGGTGCAGCAAATGTGCGATCAGATGGCACATTCATGCAAGTGGGGTTTTTTTGCCTTTTTTGCACATGCGCATAAATGAGGAATTGAACCCTCGTGCAGCGGTCAGCAACTATGGAATGATTATGCAGTTATGTGTATACTGCTAAGTGAGAAAAAGATGGCATTGAGTTTGGATGGAATGGGCAGACCATCCTGACAGCTTGAGAGTGTGCTTGCGTGATCAGACAGTGGAAAGTCCGTCCATGGCCCGTCGGAAACAATTAAGACCACACTTTCCCCGGTGTCTTTTCTGTGGTGGGGCAGCACAGAGTGCCAATGACTGTGGGACCTTTCCCAGATGTTACTGTCTGATCGTGCACTTTAGATCCGTCAGGCATTTACAGGCAAGTCGGATCTAAAGGCACATGTGACTGCAGCCTCTGTCTTTCTCATTCACCCATGAAGCGCAATATTATACAAAGGTGACAACCTGGAATTGAGTTTAATATTTTTTTGGCTGTCTGCTACCAGGAAAAGCTTTCTGATTTATAAACATAGCTGATCAGAGAGACATGACCGAAGGCTTTGAGCTGCATGCAACAATTGATTCTGTCTCTACCGTTTGCCGGGTTAAAGCTAACCTCTCTTCTTAAAATATAAATAGAGTTCTCCCTGCTGGTAAGTAACAGATTGGTGTTTTTTGGGGGGTGCCGTTTAATTTTAGCCACCAACTTGCTAATAATGAAACTATCACAAGAGTTAAGAGATTTGCATGGCTTACATATAGGATTGTTTTATGAGAACTGACCTCTTTTATCTTGGCACGCAGCTTGCCATATTTACTGAAGGCTTGTCCAGGTGTCAACTCTTCCCAAGACTGATTGCTAGTAAACTGGACATGAGGGAAGAGAGGAAGATATCAAATCTGTTTGTGAGAATTTGCTCATAGTATGCCATATCACTCACCATGCTCTAGCTTGTGTGTCTGTTTGGAGGAATCAGCACGGTTCTTGCACAGTTTGGAAATGTGCAAGAACAAGCCAGCCAGATGCCCCCAAGATCCTACACTACAAACACAGAATGTTTTTGAACTGTCGGGGATTCTGGGATTTGAAGCAGTAACCTCACAACTAGAGGCTGGAGCTATCGTCAACTGATTCAATCCTCGGATACTTCTTACAACATAACTCTGGCCCCGGTCACACGGGGGGGAGGCGTGGCTAATTGCCCCGGCGCAGTTTGATCCGCAATTACGCGATCAGACATGCCGGCGGCACACCACGGGTCCGTCTCTTCGCGCCGGCGGGTAAACGAGGGGGGCGATCACACGACGATCCTGCAGCGTGGCAAAGAAGTGGCACGGTGCAGTCACACCAGCAATGGCTAGGCACCGCTGCCGTGACAAATGGGGTCATTTATTTTTTTTAAGCCGAAACGGCACTTTCGCTTTCCTCTTTGTGTGCATGCGACGTTGGGTGTTTGTGCGCATCTTGTGGAGACTTGGGGGGGGGGAACCTGTTTGCGAAGGGACATGAGCGAGCACCGGATGCCACCACCGGAAACACGATCAGACGCCAGCCCTTGCCCCATGGTTTCCGGAAACTAGTACCTCGGAGGTACTAGTTTTTAATTCCGCATCTTCGACGGGAAGCCTTGGGTTCGCCATGGGAGCGCTACGCTTCCCAGATGTTGCGGTGTGATCGCGCCTGGAAAATCCGCCTATCTTCCTTCTTCGTAGCGTGGCTAATGCTCCGTGTGACCGCAGCCTCTGTTTTCCTTTTATGCCTCATCAGAGTATACCATTGTTTGGCAGTATGGAGCCTCTGGAACAGGCAAGACTGGTGAAAATGCTAGAAGCCTGGCCTAGTATAAAAACTAGAAGCTTGTCAATAAGGCAGTGTCTTCTGCTCATAGTATTTCTGGCCTTGGCTTTTGACTTCAAGGGACCTGGACTGGAGAAGACACACAGACTTCTGTATTCAGAGTTGGACTAAGGTTCCCAGAAGTGCCTCAGTGAATGCTGGGAGATTTGGGGGGAGTATGTCTGGGGAGGGCAGAGTTCGAAAAGGATGTGCCATCACTTTGGAGGTGATGTTTAAGGCTGCCTCCCCTAGTCTTTATGTCCTTCCCACAGAGACCAGGGGAAATTCTTAGTGTCTTTCTGTATGGAGGCCATTTTTTCTCCTGCTCCTCAAGTCCTCAAGGGCAGGAAATTGGGGCTGAGGGCAGGTAGTTCCTCACCCAGATCAGGTAAATGGGAGGCTGAGGGTGGCCACCGACTGCCTCAGCCTGGTCTTGGTAGGCCCCTGCCACACGCAGGGGAAAAGGCGCGGCTTTTAAAAGCCGCGCCAATGTTGACACGGCGCGGCGGGATCTCACGGATCCCCCGGCCGCGCCACCTTTTCTCCCCGGCGCGATCAAACGCCGGGGAGAAAACACGCCCTACTCGGGGGCCGGCCGAACTGCGCATGTCCGGGCATGCGCAGTTCGGATCCGGGCCGGGGTTGAGCCGGCGCAGGGAAGCGGCGGCGATCAAACGCCCCGTTGCCGCGCCGCTTCCCTTTAAACCACCTAGATAGGTGGTTTAGTTTGCGCCGGCTTATCCCGGGAAAGGGACAGTTCGGCCACGGAAGCAAGACGCTTCCCAGATGTGGTGGTGTGATCGCGCCGGTTTGATCCGGCCCCGAACTGTCCCGCTCCCGGACCAAATAGCCGCGTGTGAACGGGACCGTAGTCATTCTTGTTGCAGAAATGCTGGGCCAGGAATACTTCACAGATAATTCTACATATTACAGTCCCTGAGGTTGTTTATGGGAAGCCACAACAGTTAAGCTGCTTTTAAACTTGTAGCGTAGATGTACACTGAACAGGGAGAAGTGTCAGTTGTTAGCTAAATTACCATTAAGTGGAAGAACGGAGAAGGCAAAAGGACTTTTAAAAGGAAAAGCAGAAGGCAGGCATTGAAACTCTGATAAATTCCAAAATGCGCTACAGAACCGCTGCTTAAGAGGATTTGGCATTTATACTGTCATCGTCCCCCCTCCTTGCATTTAAAGATGAACCATTAATTAAAACAGTCGGAGTCTTAATTATAATAATCCTTTGCTATCATCTTAATGCAGTGGTGTTTGTGTATGCTGCTGCTTGCTGTCTTGCAAGTACCCGCAGGCTAATATCTTTGAATGAGTTTGGTATTAAAATGAAACTTCACGCAAAGGGACATGGGCTTCTTTGAGAAGGAGTGAACATTTTTTAAGGAGAATACAACTCTTCCTGGGCCCCTAAATCCATGACATTGTTTGGTCCAAGAGGTGTGAGAATAGCTGGCACTAGCTATAATCAACCAGTCATATTCAACCCCACTGGAACTAGCACAGGAGATGGAATCAATCACACATTCGTATGTGGGGAATGCATGCTTAAAAAGCTGACTGTAGAACTGACTGGGGAGGAGAGAGTTCTAGACAAATAGAGTTACTGTGGTCAGTCTTAGACTAGGTCTAAGGAGACTGGGATCCAAACCCCTACTTTACTGTGGAGCTTGAGTGAATTTGGGCCTCTCATACACTCTGATCTACTAATCCACAGCATGTATTGTGCCATGAATTCTTGGGAGAAAGAGTGGGGATAAAACAACAAATAAATGATATTTTTTACCCATCAAGCCCAATACAACCAGTCAGCGTTATGGTGGCCTATGAGGGGCTTGATAAATCTATTGGTTTTGCTGATTACTTTGGTCTGCCAAACTTGGGGCAGGGTAGAGCTGTCTTACCCAGCTGGTCACAAGACATGGCTGGTGCGCAGTTGTTGTTGCAAGAGGAGCAGAGTTAAGGTTCATCTGACCAGTTCCAGCTGTAGATTACAGTGGGGATCATAATCATCAATTTGTGGGCTTTCTTTTCATTTATACCGATTATTGGAAACAACTAATCAAATTTGCCTGTCTGAGCAACTCTGCCGCATCTGAACAAATGCCAGAATTATTTACTTTTAAAAATTCAGTCCAGGCTAGATGGATGTGAAACTGCCTTTAGTGCTGAACCATGATCTAAAAAAAATAAAAAAAATCTCCTGCAGACAAGTCCAAAGTCTTCAAACCTCTTTTGTGGACCAAAACGCATTAGCATAATGGTAGCTTGATGCCTTTTTGATGAGGACAAAAAAGTGCCCAGGTATTTTGATCTTGGGGGAGAAGCGGTCGGACTTGATGAATGTTTTGTGCTGACTGGGTAACAATGAGTCTTTGTCGCGCCATCCCACATGGTAGCCACTGAAGTTCCGTTTAAGACCTAATTATCGCCAATGAAAGCTGAAGAAAGCTTGGTTAGACAGATGGAAAGAGCCATTTTAAGACAGGCTCAGGGAGGGGGAGAAAAAAAAGGGTACTGCTTCTACTCCTCTGGCCTAAATCCACTAATCTGATGTTATTATTAGCGATAAGGAGCTGCGACCGGGATAAAATCTCATTCTCTGCAAATGTCATTTAAATAGGACTCTGATATATTTTTTTCCCTAGTCAAGTTGACAGGCTTTAGTCAAATAGTTGAGCACTTTATTTGTAAGTGCAGGAGGGGGAAAAGAAAAGAAATGCTTTAGTTCAGCAAGTTCTTAAGATGTTAGCTTACTGGTATTGATTAATCATTCAGCAGTGGCAGCTGCTTCTTTATTAAAAGCACAATCCTCCGTACAGGACGTATCACATGGAGGAAGTGTTTGTCAACAATTCACCTTTTTCTCACAGGATGGAATAGAGCACAGTTGGCGAAATAGTCCATAGTTCATGGTCTTACAACCAATGTGTACTAGAACAGGCTAAAATCCACCAAGAAATATACTGGAATCCATTAGAAACATGCAAATATGTACTTGTACAAACGTTGTGCTATCGATGTGACCCATTAAGCTGTGTGAAGGCCACCTAGTGATGCCTGCCAAAATAAGGTTTGTTAAGGGGTTTTCTGGCTACAACCTATGACTAGTAAGCTGCATTTGGTATGACAGGTCATAAGCCATGTACAATCTTTGGATTAAGAACAGCCAAAATAATACAACACATTCCACAAGTTTCTGAGTTCTCCAGAACTCTTCATCAGAATTTTAAAAAACAAAAGGAGGGGAAGGAAAAAGGATCTCCCAGACCATGATTTTAAGGTATCTTTGTTTGTGCAGGGGACAAGAAACAAAAATGGAAGCCATCAGTTTGAAAACATAGCAAGCAATAGTTGATCAACTATTTGTTTATTTTAACATACAGTTCTTCATACCTCAAAATCTTACATGCTGTTTTGTTGCCTTCATTTCTTTGGTCTTAATGAAAGGTATTTCTGTTACATGGCTTTTGTTTTTGGATTCTGCTATAGACCAGTGTAGCTACCTCCCCTCCCTCCCTCGTCTAAATAGGCAGACTTTCTCCACTAAACTAAACCACACATGTTTTCTGGGATCAACACTTCAGCTCAGTAGGAAATCACTTTGGGAGTTTAAAAGGGTGATTTTGGTTTTCTTCTTGGTCTATTCACAAATTAGAGCAAATGGCTTTATCTGTTGCATCCAGATCCTTGCCTTTCTTCTATCATGGAATTCAAGGAAAGAATCATGATATTCCCGGGGGTCCCATTTAGGCATCATCCAGAGCCAGATCTGCTTAGCTTCAGCAAGGTTGCTGTATCTTGTGCCCTTCACCCATACACTGGGGCTAAACGAATATTTGAGGAGTTTGTGCGGTACACCATTTTAAAAAATGGGAATACATCATTGTCTGGTGACTTTCCTATAGTTGAGCTAGGGAAGACATCAACCTGAAACTTTGAAGAACTACTCCCAGATGGAGTACTAGACAATACTGGGTTAAATGGACCAATGGTTTGTTTCACTCAGAGTGAGGCAGCTCCGTATGTTCATATCTACTTCAGCATTCTTTCTCCACCAGGATCAGTTAGATGCCTCTGAGAAGCTCTCAAGCAGGGATGATGATGATAATGGCCAGTTCCTGTTAATCCCAAGAATCTGGTAATCAAATATATATCGCCTCTGTATGTAGGGGTACTCCTTAGCTATCATGGCTAATGGCTATTGCTTCATCCTCCTTGAATTCTTCTGGTTGTCAATTCCGCAGGTCAATTATGCATTCTGTGCTTTGTTTGAACTCATGAACTCACTTCCAGTCACTAGCCCTTGCCTTGTTCTAGATACATGTACAAGATTGTTTATTTCCTGCCATCCTTAATTGGTTGTTAGCTAATAGTTTGTGTGCAACCTTTTCTAATGGCACTAGAAAACCACCTTTTCTAAAAATGACACTGTGCAGAGAGAAATGTTAAAATACTTACTTAAGCCTAACATAGTTCCTCCACTGATCTGTAATAACAATTACTCTCTTGGCAGTGCTGAAATGATGAAACCATAATTTATAGTGCAGTCCTCTGCAGAGTTACTCCGGTTGAAGCCCATTGACTTCAGAGAATTTAGACTGAAGTAACTCTGCAAAGGATTGTAGTGCTAGTAACCTAACTCCATTTCCCTTCCTCCCTGCTGTTGGTCTTCACTAGTTTCCTCCAGCCTGCTACTTAACTCTTTTGACTTTCCTGTTTGATCTGAGTTACTCCTCCCCACATTTTAAAAATCTGAATTTCCATGCCATGTTCCAAGAGAGAAGGCAGTCCAGTGTGTCAAGTGGCCCTCTTATATCCCAGCATGCATACTGAAGCTAGTCACTTTAATAATGTCAAAGGGTTAGGAAATTTAGTTTTTTTAAAAAGGAAAGAAAACCCTTGCTATTCATGCAATAAAAATATTGTTATGAAAGAGGGAGACTTGGAAATAAGAGCATTCTATGCAGCCAGAGATGCTCATGGAAACGTCACCCTGCCTGGCCTTCCAGGGTGATTTACAATGCAATCTTCAGAACACATTCCTGGAAGTAAGCCCCATTGAATAGCAGGATTTTGAGGAGACCTGCTTAGGATGGCATTGTAGGGCTGTAACTCTGTATACACTGAACCCCATTGAACATAGTAAGCTTGCTTCCAAGTCAGGCATACATAGACAGCACTGTTCGTGTTATAAGTATTCAGGATCCACACAGCAAATGTAGGACACAATCCTGTAAAAGAATTAAACACTTAAGGTCTTGTTTCCTTCAGTGAGAGACCTGTGTCACGTATTTGTCACTATTACTTTGCTGCCCCCCCCCCTTTCCACATGTGTTTTGTTCCCTCTGGGACTAATAGAGAGAGCAAAACACATGGGGGGGAATCATGAAGCAATAGGAATACACAAGTGATGAAAATTAGAATGTGGAAGAGCCCCTAAACATATGTTTAAGGTTTGTTGTATTACAGTTTCTGGTTGAAGTACAGGGAAAGTTCGAGAGTGGCTTTACACACAACATTTCTCCAGCATGGATATCATTTCAGCATAGCCAAGGAGCTGGTTTACACACGTACGTTGATACAGATATGCTGATTTAACATTTTACAGGACCAGTGTTCTAAGCCAAGACTCTTTATCTTGGCCAAAACTCTTTATCTTTTGTATGCTGCCTTGGAGATAATTTGACTGAAAAGTGGGGGAATAAATCTTTATGACATCAATAGAGTAGCATTGAGTTAGGACTCCTGCGTGAATTATCTTTCCGTGATAAAATACTACAGGGAGGAACTTCTGTGTTGCTTCATACCCCCTCTGATCAGTTGAGCCACATTCAGGTGCACATTATCCAATGTCGAGAAATCAGACAGTGCATGTCTGTATGTTTAAAGGCTGTGTGAGTGCTCATTTTGGAGCCTGCGCATGTGCCCAGAAGTTTCAGCCAATGGCTGTGCCTTATCATATTTGCCCACTGCTAAGTACATAACACCAGGTAGTGTTACTTGCTTTATATGCACTTTTCAGTATACATTAAAATAAAAATTGTATGTGAGGCAGCTCTTGGGTGGTGGGGCATTGAACATTTCTCTTTGAGGAAGCGCTTGAGTTCACTGGAATTTTGCTATGCTTTTTCTTCTGGGTTGGGCCACCTGTGTTAAGCACAGGATACATTTCCTCATGGGATGCACACTATTGAGTAGATGATCTACCATGTCCTTTGATTCTGATAAACTCCCAGGTGTCATGTTCAGCCCATACATAGATAGTTACTGCTAAGATGGCAGAAGCGAGGGAAAGGACATTTGGGCCTCTGCCATGGATCATACTTCCTCCTCCTTCCCAGGAAAATGACCAAGGCAAGAGGAAGCCCAGCTTAACTCAGCTGCAGGGAGTGCCTTCTGCACTCCTCCCTGTCCAATAGGATGTTCAGCATATCTGCTAGTGGCCCCCCAGGCTCTACACAGGAGTGGAAGAAAAACTGCCATCACTGCCTAAATCGCCATCTGATTTTATCTTGATTATTATTGTGTAATTTTTTAAAATAATTAATTCTAGTACTGTTTTAACCTGTTGTTCCCCACTCTGAGCCTTGCAATGCTTGGGAGGGAGTGCTAAAAGTCCACTAAAATAAATAAATAAAAATCCTCCCAAGAACAAAGAGCAGCAAGATAGTTTGCACCACCTTCATTGAAACAAGACCAGCAGGGAGGAGAGCTCTTACCGAATCCAGCTGGATATATGTACTAACTTTGTGAAGGTGCCAAACTGAGCTCTCTCCTCTATTTTTCCCTTCACTTTCCTTCCTTTTTCTGTGTCTACTGCATTATTTGTAGCTTCTGAGCTTGAGGACAGTGCCTTTCTGTCCTTGGAAGATAGTTGTCAGAAAAGTGGAATATAAATGTTTATTTTTATCATTATTTTTATTCATTCCAATGTATTTGAAAAGGTGTGCATGCACACAAAAGCTCACAGAACCTACCAGGGGAGAGGCGATCCTGGATTTGATCCTAAGTAATGCTCAAGACTTGGTGAGAGATGCAAAAGTGATTGCACCACTTGGTAACAGTGACCATAATGTTATTGAGTTCAACATTCGTATAAATAGGGAGTTGCCCAGAAAGACCAACACAACCACTTTTAACTTTAAAAACTTTAAAACTTCTCTGAAATGGGGGGACATGTGAGGAGGAAACTGACAGGGAAAGTAGAAAGGGTCAAAACCATTGAGGAAGCTTGGAGACTATTTAAAACTTCAATCCTACAAGCTCAGAAAAAATATATACCACAGGTTAGGAAAGGCACAAATAGGTATAGAAAAAGGCCTGCATGGTTAACAAACAAAGTAATGGAAGCTGTAATTTTTTTATTTATTTATTTAACTTTCAATTTCTAGACCGCTCAACCCCCAAAGGGCTCTGAGCGGTTTACACAGTACAATTTTAATTACACTACCTCACTAGGGCCACACATTGAGGGGAAATGACTACCTATCAGGCACCCGCGGCAGGGTCTTGGCTGTTGTTTCTGCGGACGTTCTTAGTCTCAGGTGACGACGTCTCGGCGCAGATCTTTTTCGACCGCAGCGACTCCTTCCGGGGATGGTCCCTCCGTGCATGACAGCGCGCGCTGCCGCAGCTGGCCTCTGTCCTTGATTGGCTCCAGCCTACCACGTTGCCTCGGCGATGCGCCCTGTTGGACCAATCTCCATCCGGGTTGCTCGATTCGCCACCGTCATGTTTTGTCAGCTGCTGTCGCCACCATTCCGCCGCTCAGCCACCGCCGCTCCACCACACCGAAGGGAAGGAGGGTGCCCCCCCACTCTAGGAGCAGATACCCAATTCATCTACTCGCCCGTACGGGCTTTCGAACCGCTGGGTGGGCGGGAGCTGGGACATGGGCCGGGAGCTCACCCTGGCCGCGGTGGGACTCGAACAGCCACCAGAGCTGTTCAGTCAGATGGAGTATTGCAGGCATTTACTTTAAGCAGTGGAAAGCTAGTCTCAGTGAGGTTGATAAAAGGGAACACAGGCTGTGGCAAATAAAATGCAAGTCTGTGATCAGGCAGGCAAAAAGGGACTATGAGGAATATATTGCAAAAAACATAAAAGGTAAAAGGTAAAGGTTCCCTTGCTCGAAAGCCAGTCGAATCCGACTCTAGGGTTGCAGTGCTCATCTTCGTTTCAAAGCCGAAGAGCCAGCGCTGTCCGGAGATGTTTCCGTGGTCATGTGGCCGGCATGACTAAACACCAAGGCGCACGGAACGCTGTTACCTTCCCACCAAAGTGGT
>NW_015164200.1:289380-297348 GCF_001447785.1 Gekko japonicus
AAACTATTGAGGCAGACTCAGCATGGGTTCTGTAAGGGAAGATCTTGTCTCACTAACCTGTTAGTGTTCTTTGAGGGAGTGAACAAACATGTGGACAAGGGGGACCCAATAGATGTTGTTTACCTTGACTTCCAAAAAGCTTTTGGTAAAGAAGAAGAAGAGAAGAAGAGATTAGATTTATACCCCGTCCTTCACTACCCAAAAGAGTCTCAGAGCGGCTTACAAATTCCTTTCCCCTTCCCCTTCCCTCCCCACAACAGACACCCTGTGAGGTAGGTGGAGCTGAGAGAGCTCTGACAGAAACTGCTCTTTTTCAAGAACAGCTGTGCCAAAACTATGGCTTGCCCAAGGTCATCCAGCAAGTGCAAGTGGAGGAGTGGGGAATCAAACCCAGTTCTCCCAGATTAGAGTCCGCGCAGCCACTACACCAAACTGGCTCTCATCAAAGTTCCTCATCAAACGCTCCTAAGTAAATTCAATAGTCATGGGCTAAAAGGACAAGTTCTCTTGTGGATCAAAAACTGGCTAATTAATAGGAAACGGTGAGTATAAATGGGAAATTTTCACAGCGGAGGGTGGTAAGCAGTGGGGTACTGCAGGAATCAGTACTGGGTCTGATGCTTTTTAACTTGTTCATTAATGATTCGGAGTTGGGAGTAAGCAGTGAAGTGGCTAAATTTGCGGATGAGACGAAATTGTTCAGGGTGGTGAAAACCAGAGAGGATTGTGAGGCACTCCAAAGGGATCTGTCGAGGATGGGCGAGTGGGTGACAACGTGGCAAATGCGGTTCAGTGTGGCCAAGTGCAAAGTGATGCACATTGGAGCCAACAATCCTAACTATAAATACACGTTTATGGGGTCTGAACTGGGAGAGACTGACCAAGAGAGAGATCTTGGAGTCGTAGTAGATAACTCACTGAAAATGTCAAGACAGTGCGCAACTGCAATAAATGGGGCCAATGCTATGCTGGGAATTATTAGGAAGGGAACTGAAAATAAATCAGCCAGTATCATAATGCCCCTGTATAAATCAATGGTGCAACTTCATTTGGAGTACTGTGTACACTTCTGGCCACTATACCTCATAAAAGATATTATAGCATTGGGAAAAGTGCAGTAGAGGGCAACTAGAATGATAAAAGGGTTGGAACACTTTCCCTATGAAGAAAGGTTAAAGCACTTGGGGCTCTTTAGCTTGGAGAAACGACGACTGAGGGGTGACATGATCGAGGTCTACAAGATTATGCATGGGATAGAGCAGGTTGAGAAAGAAGTACTTTTCTCCCTTTCTCACAATACAAGAACTCGTGGGCACTCCATGAAATTGCTGAGCAGTCGGGTTAGAACAGATAAAAGGAAGTACATGGAATTCACTACCATGGGAGGTGGCAGTGGCTATAAGCATGGACGGCTTCAAGAGGGAATTTGATAAACATATGGAACAGAGGTCCATCAGTGGCTATTAGCCACAAGGTATAGATAGGACCTCTGAGTCTGGGGCAAATGATGCACTGTGTTCTTGATGCTTTGGGGGGGGCAACAGTGGGAGGGCTTTTAGTATCATGGCCCCATTGATGGATCTCCTGATGGCACCTGGTATTTTTGGCCACTGTGTGACAGAATGTTGGACTGGATGGGCTATTGGCCTGATCCAACATTGGCTTCTGTTATGTTCTTATGTTCTCATACATTAAACAAACCTTTGTTGGTCTTAAAGGTGCCACTGGACTCTAAATTTGTTTTATTTTTATCACTGCTGTCATCGGTCTTGATACCAGTATTTAATCCCAGTGTTTCCTCTAGCTGGCCCACACAACAATGTAAGTAAATTTCAATTAACAGCATAAAGTCAGATCAAAAGTTGCTGAGGAAACTCGCTTTGAAGCAAGAGTTCTTGTCACTCCGTTTGCTTGGGGAGAAATGAGGATAGGCAATTTCTAGCTCAATATTAAATAAATTGCACACAGTGCCAAACTGGGTCTTGTTGTGGGAGAACATCTTCCGCAGCCTTGATGGAACTTGAGTCCGTATAAGTGAAGGCTGAAATTGGACTGTGGCAATAGTGGAGCGAGGTGCAGACGTCTCCAGAGAAGTTTAACACTCAGAAATGTCAACTCAATTCTGTCAAACAGTTTAAAGGTAAATGTAATCTGCAGTACTTGGAAACTCTTGTAAATTGTTGTCAGGCTGTTTCTCTTGACGCTAAATATTTACTTTGTAAAGAAGCCTGTCGGCAAGATGCCAAAAGGAGAATTAAAATCTCTGCCTGTCGCTTGTTTGTTACACACGCTTGTGCAACGTCTTGTCTTGTCTTTCTGCAGTAACAGCAACTACATATGAATTAGCACCTGCTCTTGGTTGCCAAGCCATTAGGGGATCTTTGTTTCAAATGGATCTTTGTTTCGGATAATGAATCTTTTAAATCCCATTGGGATGAAGGGATGCTTCAGATGAGTCTTTTTATTTTGATATTTGGGTACAAAATACAGACATGCACCATTTTAAGTGTGATCCAGGCTGCAGTGTATTTTTCATTCTTTGCCCATTTAGAAAACACCTGAGTAGCCATCAGGAAAGGAGTGGACCCACTCTTGCATGCAATCGATATAGCCCAGTATCACAAATGATGTTTGCATGTTTAGGAATGCTTCCATAAATCTTCCTCCTTCAGATTTCTCCCTGGATATTTCAGTTCCAAACTACTTGGTTCCCTTTTTGAATGATCACTAACAGTTCTTTGTAATTCAGGTTTAGTTTTTTCCCCTGAACTTTCTACAGAATGGTGTGCATGTACAGCTTTCCATACCTTCATCTGCGGTGCATATTTTCCTTCCTTTGTTATTGATGTGCATGTAGGCACAGATAAAAGTTTGCAAAAGACAAACTTAATGTGATTATATGTGCAGCTGTATCCAGGTCCTTTTTTTTTTTTACTGATGTGTAAGTGTGTGTATGTGCATCAGTAGAGTACTGCATTAAAAAAAAGAATCCTAACGCAATCATGCATACAATTATGGCCAGGTTGAATTGTTGCTTTTTCCTTTGTTTGTTCAATGCATATGCGTTCATTGCTCATGGAGAAGGGGAAAGAGATCCAAATGGATGGCAAGAATAGAAAGCTGCAGCCAACTTGCATGATCCCAGTGCAGAGTTAATTTCAGAAACCATTCTAGTTAAAATAGAATTAAGGTGGAGTTAAGTTCACGAAACAGCAATACAATAAAGGTACAGATGGTGTGTGTGTGGAAATCCACTCATCCCTACACATGATACATATATTTTGCTCCTGGGTGTTAAACACCCAAATGCAAAAATATCTTGCATGAGGTAGCCCTGAGGATCATGGCAAAAGCAATTATTCCTAAACCAGGAGTTTATAAAGCAATCATTTAAAAATGTATAAGAAAAGATGATATTCATTGGCTGAACATACATACTGCCATCACTTTAGTATAATTGCTTAGTTTGAGGACATTGAGGGAATTGTAGGGATTTGCTGTTTGCTAAATGAAAAAATGACTAAGTTGGAAGAAAAGGACATATTTAATATTTCCTTTTCAACTCCACGGCTTTAAAACTTGGATCAAACTTCTATGATTTGTCAATTAAAATCTGCAGGCCTACTTGCCAACCCCTGGAATAAATCGGTATGGACATTGGACATTGGAAGCTGGTTATTTGTCCTTTCTTGAAATCCCTGCCAATGTATGGGCAGGTTGTAGCTACTGAGTGCAGAGTGAAATGTACTCTGTGCATGCTCCAGTTGCACTTTTTTCTACCATTTTATCAGAAGGTTCACTCTCCACACTGAAGTCAGCAGCTGTACTTTGCTGAGAAATTGCTTAGAAGCTCCTTGCCTCTCTCTAACAAGCCTCTTAAATCCCATTGAGACAGAGAGATGCTTCAAATGAGGAATGTTTGTATTCTGGTAAGAGGCTAGAGTACAAAATCTAGACATGCAGATGTGAAGCGTACACAGCCCCAAGCACTGCCAGTCCCAAAGAAAGGTGAGCTTGAAGATTGACAAAGGAACATTTGGGATGTGTGCATCTTACTCTAAGGCCCAAAGTTGGATGGAGTGCTTCAGAGTGAACTCTCGAGGGCCAAGAGAGAAGGAAAAAAATGCATTAAAAAAAAACACTTGCGTGTGTCTGCAAAATAAGAAAAACAGAAATGGATGCCATTGTGGGTAAGGCTACCTGATGGAGCATAACTGAATTTTAAATTACAGATGCTCGAGGCAGCTACCTGACTTGCCATGGGCAAAGCAGAGTCACAAACCATAGCATTGCACACAGAACTGTCAGTTACAAAAGATTGCTTTGGGAATAACTGAACCCTGTACTCTTCATGAAGCTTTGCTGTCTGCTGGAAGGAAAGGAAATATTACCCATTGTTTTTTCTCCCTCTCTTCTACCCCCCCCCCCCTCAACTCCATGAAGCGCAAGTTAATGCAAGGACTAACTTCCGCTTGGGGAAAGGGGTGGGGGGAGACAAGGATACTTAGCTAATGTTTTGTCTGAAACTGAAACTATGTGCCAAATGAATGGGAATGAGATGCTCCATTTCCCCCTCACACCAGCCCAGCAGCCCTGAGTTGCTTGGCGGGGCGTGTGCCTCCAAGTTGAGCTTCTGCTAGTGTAAATTCACAAATCAGAGCAGCCTGAACTACCCTTGGGAGGAAACAAAACAAAATAAACGTCTTCTGGAATCAGCCAAATCAACATTCCCAACCACACTGGCATCTCTTCCTTATATTATGGTTGGAGATTTTCAGTCTTCATGGAGAGCAGAACTGAAAAGGCTGCTTTCTTTCTCTCAAACCAATACATCTGAATAGATGCAGTGGAAGAGAAAGGCTATCCAGTGTTTTCACATATATAATATATTTAAATAGAGTATTGGCACAATATATTGCTGCCTTCTCAGGGCTGCTTCTGACATTAAGCTTTTGTAGGCATTGGAGCTGCTTCAGAGGACCATGGGACAGGGAACCTCCAGAAATGTGAGTGAAGGATGAGTGGAATGGTATGGTTACTGCTTCCCACTCCATTAAGACAAGTAGTTTGGAGGCAAGCCAGGAAGCAGCTGGGCAGGTAAGGGGCACTAGGGCTGCAAACCTTCAGGTGAGTCCTGGAGTTCTCCTGGTACCACAACTGATCTCCTACCACAGAAGCTTCAGAAGATGGGCTGTATGGCACAACAGCTCTGCTGAGCTCCTCACCATACTCTGTCCTTACCAGGCTCCACCTCCAAATCTCCAGGAACTTCCCAACATAGAGCTGACAGTCCTAGGGGAGACAGGCAGACTGAGTGCTTGGCCTGTGCTTGAACCAGGCCAGAGTCAGTCGCTGCCAAGTCAGTTGCTTTATATAGCCAAATGCATCTCTTTGGGGCCCTTTTGTCACTTGACTATTGTTGAGCTTGTAGCCTGCAGTACCACTCTGTGGCCATCTGTGCTGGTGGTGCTGCTACAATGCAGCAGAGAGGAAATTATTTGTTGGGTAAATTTCTATATAAATCTGTATCTGGACCTGATCAAGGGAGCTCACAAGTAAAATAATATCAAGACAATGAAACATGTCAGTTGAACAAATCACACCACAAAACAAGCTGACAACACAATCAAAGCAGTAGAACAAATAAATAAAGACAAATCTGTAAACACATGTGAATAACAACTGAGCCAAGGCAACTGAAATCACCCCAGGGCATAAAATCACATAAAACAACCAGAACAGTTTAAAATGATATTAATAAAACAGGCCTCAGTTTGGTACAGGCCATAATATAACTAAAAAGAAACCCCTCGTTAAAAAAATCTGACTAAAGAGCAATGTTTTGGCTTGGCACATAAAAGAAAGTAAGATAGGTGCCAGGCGAGTCTCAAAGGGGAAGGCATTTCAAGGTCAGACTAACAGCACAGAAAAAACACCCTGTCTCTGGTCACCTCTTGCCTTACCTCTAGGAACGGGCAAAAAGAACTGGCTTTGAGAAAAGGATCTTAACCAGAGCCGTCTCTGGCAATCTGCCTTGATGGTGCAACAAGCCATAGATTATCCCTTCAGAATCTTTGTTTTTGACACCATTGGTACCTTACACTCTCACAGTCTGTCCATACAGCAAAGGTAGTTATAATGTAAATATTAGCTGAAAGTAGAATCACACAGATGGAGCAGCTTGTAGTTTTAATAGCTAGGTGAAAGACATTGGGATTCTCCCATAATCAATATACTAATTTGAAGAATGTTGTCCTCTGGACATTACAAAGCCAGTAGTGAACAGAGATCCTGTCTTAAATTACTCCCTTCTTCCCACACCCTCTTGGGATCTCAGCAATCAGTTGAGAGCATGCCTCCTTCATTATAGTCCCTTGGCTTTGTGCATTGTTGACTTATGTATTACATTTGTTTTGACTTACAAACCTACTCACACAAGCTGGGTGGGGAAGAATTCATATAAACACAGAAGACAGCAAAATAAACATAGGAGGATATTATAACAGAACGAAAAATACTGGGAAAAACAAAGAGGGTATCTATAACCTGCTATGTCAATGTGGTTTGCTATGGCCGATGACATTTTTGAAACATAAATATGGTATTTCATTTCAGGGGTGGGGGCATTCCTGTAAGAAGAAGAATAAGGTGGGTTTAGAATAGAGGTCAATTGTGGATGAGGAACTGGGGTTTGAAATCCGCTTTACCCAGTCTTAAATGGGATGGGGAAGAGTGTTGATGGAATGTGAACCAAGAATAGTTGCCACATGGCTAGATCCCCCTCACTTGAGCATCTAGTAAGATTTATCCTTGAGCATGATGCTCTGCATTTTCTCCACCCTCCTCTCCCTCCACCCCAAATCAGTAGTAGCTGAGGACATCAAATGAGGGGAAACATAACAATGTGATATTAGGATCTGGGTATGAAATGGAGATAAGCACCACATCCCTAGAGTCGAATTCAACTGGCTTTCGAGCAAGGGAAACCTTTACCATTACCTTATGTTCAGGAGTGGCTTGGACTCAGTGGAAGGTCTCAAGCTGAGTAGATCCACTCAGGTTCCATCCCTAGTGTCCACAGTTACAGACTCTCCGGTATGTGACGTTGGAAAGACCTCCCTCTGCCTGAGGCCCTGAAGAGCTGCTGCTACTGGTCAGAGTAGACAAGACTGATGTAGGGTGGACCCACTGGTCATTCCTGGTATAACAGAGGATCATAGACCTTTTGGACAGGTGAGCTTGATTCACAGCTGCCATTTTGAGTAGCAGATGCATGTTTCACTCTTTCTCTGATTTGATCCTGATATTCTCCCTGTTATGCCTTACCTGCTAAAAATGGAAATGAATGTTCTTATTTAAAGCTAAGGGAATTTGTTTTGAATTAATCACCTGTGTGGCATAGTAGTTTGGAAGTTGGACTGGACTCTGGAGATGTGGCTTCTCAAATCCATGTTGTGCCATGAAGTTTACTTTGCTGACCATGGTCCCAGTCACTCACTCTCAGCTTAACATACCTTGCCATATTGTTGTGAGGAAAGAAGTAAGGAAGGAGAGAGCACTGTTTGGTGCCCTGAGCTCCTTGGGTAACAGTGCAATAGATACGTGTAGCACATTTAAATATAGAAATTGTTTCTAAAAGAACTTTTCCTCTCTCCAGCAATACTAAGTTCAATAGCAGCACCCTGAAAAAGTTGTTAATAAATTGTAAAACTCTCTTTACACTTTGGTTTCAAATGGGAGCGGCCCTTGGGCTGACTTCTTCGAGGGGAGAAAAAAGACTACTTAAGGTGATTGTGATAGTTGAAAGTTTACTACACTAGTTAAAACAACCATCTGGAAGGCCTGTGAGTCACAATTCCTGGAGGGAAAAGAAAGGTTTAAAAAGAAAGCAAGGGGAGGGGGGGGAGATGACTTATGTTGAACAGAAATGAAACATTTAGATTTTGCCTATTTTTTTCCCGACTTGTG
>NW_015164200.1:297396-331806 GCF_001447785.1 Gekko japonicus
TCCACTCGTGACTGTATTCTCCTGGCTTCTCAGTTTCTGAATCATCAAGTCTTTCCCTCACTGGAGAGATAAATGTGGCATTCTCTTCAACCCATTTAAGACCATTATTCCTTGGTGCATAAAATGGGCCAATTAAGACCTCCTTTTGTGTATTTGTACATTTTACGTATGGAGAGAGAGTTAAAAATATCTACTGCCGAAATCATGTCGGAATGTTCTATGAATACTGAATAATGCTATATTTGCTTCCCTTCCACCTCACAAGCATCGCAAGTGTTGCAATACACAAATAGTGGTGTTGTTGTTGTTTCTACTGCTGCTTACAATTGCTTGGCAATTAAATTATTCAGAAGGGGGGACCCAGTAGTAAGCAGGTGCATTTCTGGCCATGTTCATAATGCCGTGCATAGACATGATCCTTTGCACATACCGGGCGTGGGATGCTCTGTCTGTTCTCCTGGATAAGACCAGCCTCTGACAGTGGCTAGAAGTAGTTCAGACCCAGACACTGATGGTGATATCATGGGACAGAGCCTGATGATGTCACATTAAATACCAGTACTAAGGCTAGTACTTCCACACACTATTAGGAATTGTACTATACATATCCGTGTACAAATGTTATCAGAATCATGTGGCTTTGAAGCTATGGACTATTCAACCCAAACACACTGTGAGTCACATGGGCTCAGTGCCATAATTACCACAAGCAGCAGGCAGAAGGCATGAAATGTGTGGGCTAGCTGATAACCCTGAGAGTAAGCCCCCAAACCTGAGTTTTGGGGACAAAGCCTGAGATCTACTAATCATATTCTGGTCACTGCATCTTTGTGCAAATGAAACCATCTAACAATTTTTTATTTATTAATTAAGAATGTGACCTCTGAAAATATCCCCCCTTGTGGCCTCAGAGGGCAGAGCCCCAGCTTTTGGCACAGGCCCAATGTGGGCACTCTCAAGGATGCTGGACGTTTACCTCATTATGGGCAAGGAATATTTCCAAGCTCACATTCCTCAGGCATATGGGAATAGAATCTCCCTCTTAAGTGATCCTTAGATTACTCAAGTACCTTGTGTCACCTCATACTGGAGTGCCTGTAGACTCCCCCGCCATCTAGTTTCTTTAGAGGGCAGTTTTGAGGTTTCCCTTAGGCTAGTGGCCAGGCTGCACCACCAGACAGCACACTGTTTCTGAGGACAGGTTAGTCTCCACTACCTAGGACGCCCCAGGATTTTTTTGCCACCAGAGCTTTGGAGCTATTCTCAGCTCCTCTGCTGAGACCAACTGCCCATGCTGAACCTAGGAGTGTGCCTTTTACAGTCTCCTGGGTTAGTTATCATGTTGTCACAACATTTTTCCTGCGCTGACATCACTTCCAGTCTTCAGTGACTCACTTTTGATGGTATTGTTGAGGCCTGGGTAAGCTCTGGATTGGCTACATCAGACAGTCCTTCACAAAGATTTTGGGTTTTTTTTTTAAAAAAAGATCCTCCTCAACAAACATGCCCGAGGTCTCTTACGTTTATAAAAATGAAAATATACAACATAAGACACAGCAAAAAAGCAGCAGCAGCAGCAATAAAATCGGGGACCACAGTTCTCCAGTTAAACCAGCAGTCAAAGTACACAAGAACATACTTCACAGTTCTGTGACTCCAAAAACTTATTTTTCCTGTTCCCCAGTAGACACATTTGTACGCACATTTGTTGTGCTTTGGCTCCTCGATCTGTCTGTCTGGCAATACAAGGAAGAAAAGTGAGGCCGACTCATTTGGTATTTTTATTTTATTTATAAGAAGCCGGCTTGCTCTTGATGTTGTTGGATTGGGGGGGGGAGAAGAATGAAATTCATGTTGGCAATTTCAGGAATATCTCAGAATGCGAGAAGCCATTGTTGGCTTAAGTGTCCCTTGGTATAAAGCGCCAATTGTCTAGGCCTTGAAGAGAAAATCAGCATGCTCACACAAAATGTCAATCCCTAAAACATAATAACATGTAGTTGGTACTAGAGATTTGCTATCAAGAAAGATAAGGGATGTTCCACTGAATTATGATATGGGGCTTTAAAGCCTTGTTTCATATTAAAAGGTATTAAGTGGCATTCTGAGGTGATAAAAACACATACTGCACAATTCTCTCCGTGTTATAAGAATAGAACACAGTTTGACACATGCCACATATTTAGTAATATTTTCCCAGCTGTGTTGTAGTATTTAGCCACTAATATTAAAATGCTAATACAATGCCTGCAGTCATGATAAGCAGGATATGTATGGAAGGAGGGTCTTGTGTTGCAGAGCCCCCTGGAAGGGTGGGACTGCAGGGTTCTCCTTCACTACACACAAATGTGTTGTGGTGTAGGGGTTGGAGTCGGTATGGGAAGACCTGCATTCAAATTCCCACTTTTCCATGAAGCATATTAAGAGGCCTTGAGTCAGTCACTCTCTTAACCTACCCTGCCTTACAGAGTGATTGTGATGATAAAAGAGAGTAGTGGAGAACCATTTCTGCTACCCTGAACTTCTGGAGGAAGGACAGGATTTTAAAAAGTAATAAATAAATTCATGGATGATTGGCAGGATTTGCTATCACTGCAACATTATTTCCCCAGTGCTTATATTTTCCTTTTGCCCACTGGAAGAGAATGGCAATAGCTATTCTTTTATGTGAGGAAAAGCAAATGGGTCCACTCAGGAAGACTATTGGGGCAGGATTAAGCCTACCCCAGTCAACGCTGGGCAAAACTCCATGTGATGTTGAGGATCCATGTTCAGACCTCCTGAAGTGTAATGTAGGTTCAGCTTGGAGGGGGGGGGGGTGCTCCAGTGTGGTTCAGAGCTGTGAAGAGGGAATTAACTCTTCACTGGTGATATTTCCTCAGTCAGTTAATCAAAATGGCCCCTACTGTGCTGCACCTGTCTTCTCCTACTGCGGCTAGGGGGGTTGGACTTCATCAGGGAAATAATGCACTAGGGCTGGGATTGGAGTCTAAAATACATGTCAAGGATCCAGTCACAGGTTCACAATGTCATGTGTTGTTTTGCCCCATAGGGTCTAGAATGAGGGGCAGGTTTCATTCCTCCCCCCACTGATAACTGTATTCCAGATGGCATTTATTTCCTTTCTTCTTTGGAATTCCATAGGACTGAGCCATCTGCATATACCTAACATGACTCTTTATTTTTGTAACAAATGTTCTTCAAATACATGCCTAATGCAATTTATAGTGCAGCCCTGAGAACACTGGATAGCCTCAAGTTCAGTCAAAGTTTCTTCAAGAAGTATCTTAGGTAGCAAGGATGAATTTGGTCTCCTGCCTTTGAGCTACCCAGAGCTGACAGTTTGGGGCTAGATGAGCTGCTGGTTTGGGTTATTGTAAAAGCCAGAATGGTGTAGTGGTTAAGAGCATCAGACTCTAATCTGGAGAACCAAGTTTGATTCCCCAGTCCTCCACGTGAAGCCTACTGGGTGACCTTGGGTCAGTCACAGTTCTCTCAGAACTCTCTCAGCCCCACCCATCTCACAAGGTGACTGTTGTAGGAAGAGGAAGGTGATAGCCACTTAGGGTAGTGAAAAGTGGGGTATAAAAACCTACTCTTCTTCCTCTTCTGAGCTCGCATTTACATGGGCAACTTGATCCATTACCCTTGCTGTTCCCTTATGGATTTAAAGTGCACGATCAGACAGCAACATCTGTCTGCCGTGCCCCAGTCGTCTGAGTTCCATTCCCACCTCCCCTTGCCTTGTGTTTCTTTGATACCTGAGAAAGTCTGGTCCTGTTGGTCTGAGCTGCTTCCAAAATGGATTTCCTGTCGTCTAGTCACCAAGTCACCAGACAGGTCTCACTGATCTCTTTTTTTCCAGCCACCCCCCCCCCCCAGTTAAAAATTGAAAAGATTAGAGGGAGGATGGTAGTGAACTCCATATCCCAGCATTCTCAGCAAGCGCTTGTGTGCATGCTCAGAGGGAAAACTTTTTAAAGTAATGGCTGACAGCCCCATGAACTACATATCCCAGAAGGCTCATCCCTGCTTGTGCTCCTAGGACAAACGTCTAAAAAACTGACTCCGTGCTTGGTGCTGTCTGATCATTCCACAGCCAGTAAAATCGCTTTGACAAGTGCTAAAAGGGATGAGTCTGGTCAGGATTCTCTGTAAAAAAATAAACTGGCTCTGTTAGAGGTGGGGCAGCAGTGGATTGAACTACCCATCTGTTCAGGTACTCAAAAATGGGCTTGTAAACCCTGCAAAGACGCTTCCTCCTTACTTCTGCACTCTCACCCCCTCCTCATTGATATCTGAACTGGCACACTTGGTTCAACCACTACTTTGGACGTCAAGCAAACCTGGTCATGTTCTTTTTCTCTTCCAAGAACCTTACTCACCGCCTTCTAGCTCCCATTGGAGGCTTGCACCCTAGTCTTAAAAAGAAAGAAAGAAATTAAACATTATTTTCCTCAGCTACTGAACAAACCACACATATTGGTTACAAAATGGTTGTGAGGTCACAATTGGGCAAATCTCTCCAGTAGAATAAAACAGATGTTGAACACATTATGTTGGAACCAAAAGATGGAAATAGGCTTGTGTCAATCCAGAAAGGAGGGAGAAATTATACTAGAAAATGGTGTGACACAGTGGTTAGAGTGTCAGACTAAGGTCTGGGAGACCTGGGTTCAAATCATCACTCTGCCATAGAAGTTTGCTGAATGACCCTGGGCCAGTCAGTCTGTCTCAGCTTAATGTACCTTACAAATGTGGGTCTTGGGGAAAAGAAGCTGTGTAATCCCTGAGCTTTGATCAAGGTTCTGGAAATGTCTCAACCTAGCTAGTTTACAGCACTACAAAGGGTTTTCACTACAGGCTTTCCTCTCAGTTCAGTTTTTTCACCTTAACCTTTAAGCTTAGAAGGCCAAAATAAATAAGTACATTTCTTCCCTCAGTGTCTAAGAGGAGCGTTTCCAGTTTGCCCAAATTAAGATTTCCCTCAACTGTTCAAGTAGCCGGTCTTTCAATTTGTATTCTGGAAAGCTCTTCTCACTGTGGAAAGCATCTTCTGCATGCTTTCTTACAGACCTGCCGGTAGCCAGCAGGGTTCTACCTGTGCTCACTGGGCCATCGGTGATAATTAGCTCTGCTGACGTGTTTTGTGGATCCGTTGGGAAAGGCGGTACAAAAGAACAGAGAGGCCTGGCCTGGTGTGTAGGAAGGAGAATGCAGAAGCCACCGTTAGTTCTGAATTCTGCCTCCAGCATTGAACGGCATGAGTTTCATGCAGAGGAGGCGGGGGTTGGGGGGGGGGGGAAGAGACTGCTGCTGGTTGTTCATTTCACATGCTTTTCCTTCCAGACCAAGTTGTAAGTTGTAGTGCTTTTAGCCATCTGTGACAGATATGGGCAGGTAGGGGTGATCTTTGACCTGTATAAAATAAATCTCAAGAACAAAGGAAAACTTCAGAGAATATGATCCATGCCAAACACTTTTTTAGATCCGCGGAAACAATACAATGATCGCATCGATATATTTGAGTTTCTACTGTTTCACTAACACCGTGGAATAGCATCATAAATCTGAATAGGAGTGTCTGTTTCACTTTACATGAGGAACCTTTGCTTTTTTGGAATTCTTTCCAGATATTTTGGTTTTCTCTATTTTTATGTTTAAAAAAATAATAATGCAAAGCCAGATCTTTTTTCTAGCCAAATTGCACACTTTGGGCAAGGAGTGAGAAAAGAAAATAGAAACATCAAGTTATCCAGTCTTTTTGTTGTTGGCTGAAAAGGATAATCAGTAATTTATTAATTTGCTTTTAACACTGTGGTTTTGGGATTTATTTATTTTGGCCTTCTAAGCTTAAAGGTTAAGGTGAAAAAACTGAACTGAGAGGAAAGCCTGTAGTGAAAACCCTTTGTAGTGCTGTAAACTAGCTAGGTTGAGACATTTCCAGAACCTTGATCAAAGCTCAGGGATTACACAGCTTCTTTTCCCCAAGACCCACATTTGTAAGGTACATTAAGCTGAGACAGACTGACTGGCCCAGGGTCATTCAGCAAACTTCTATGGCAGAGTGATGATTTGAACCCAGGTCTCCCAGACCTTAGTCTGACACTCTAACCACTGTGTCACACCATTTTCTAGTATAATTTCTCCCTCCTTTCTGGATTGACACAAGCCTATTTCCATCTTTTGGTTCCAACATAATGTGTTCAACATCTGTTTTATTCTACTGGAGAGATTTGCCCAATTGTGACCTCACGACTTGACATGAACAGAAATCATGAATTAAAAAGACAAAACCATTAAAACAGGGAAATGGTGGATGCAAAACGTGACTTTGCAAGAGTGGTAGATAATGAAATGCAAATTGCTATAACAGCAGTTAGTTATTCCCAGCCAGTGATTCTTCCCTTGGATGAGATAACAGCTGCATTTTACTGAGAAACTAAAAGCAGTCCTGGTAGATAATCTGGAGATGTGACTTCACTGTATTCTGCTTTCCTGCAAATCATCCATAGAAGTGGAGAACTATTTTGTCAGAGTTCTTGTAAAGCTCCAGGGGTTTTAAACCAATGATTCTGCCAGCGGAGCCCAAGCACTCTGTTTATATTGCAGCCATGGAGCCTAGCAAGTTGAGGTAGCTGCTGGCCTGATTTTCCGTGCATTACAGCACCACCATTGTATATGGCCAGAGAGTGAAACTGCAGCTTCCAACCCAGCAAGGACTGGATGACACAAGGAGCCAATAGTGTCCAATCTGGCATCATAAAACTGATGCATCTGGCATGGCTAACCTATGACTGAGCGACTAGTCACAAAGGTGCAGCTGAAGCTTCTCAGGGATTGGCTGCATACTTTCACTGTCTGCTGCACTCTCATCCTGCCTCCAGTCCTAACCATCCGTTTGGCAACATTCACTTTTGGGATCTATTCTGGGCTAGCAGAAAGGAGACCACAGATAGCAGCTTGATGGCAAAGTAGTTGTTCAGTCAGTACATTTACAACCAGTACATAGTATGGCTTACCTGCCAGTGTACGACTGCAGGACACAAGTAGAGAATTGTGTGGCCTCAGTGGTATGAGTCTTGTGGCTGCCTACCTGAGGTTTCCAGGGACACATGTACATTTTTACCTCTTTGGCCTCCTGGTGACATCCACACTGATGAAGTCAAAGATGGAGAACAATATCTAAGGGACTGTGCCTGCACAGTTTGGTGTAGTGGTTAAGAGCTCAGACAATAACCTGGGAAAGCCAGGTTTGATTCCCCACTCCTCCACATGCAACTGCTAGTGTGACCTTGGGTCTGTCATAAGTTCATTCATTTATTTATTTATTTATTTTGATTTGTATTGTGCCCTCTCTGCCGAGGCAGGCTCAGGGTGGCTCACATTAAAAAGTTAAAATACATTAAAACACAGAAGTATAAACACAATGCAATGTCATAAAAACTCATAAACATGAACAGATCACAAATACAGAAAAGTGCTGGTGAAGTGCTGGTGGCAATAACATCCCACTAGGCCATATTGAAATGATAGCAAAGTATGGCCACAGTCAGTATCCAATATATCACAGGCTGTTGGAGTTCTCTCAAGGGCAGTTCTTGAAGGAGCTCTCTCAGCCCCACCTTCCTCACAGGGTGTTTGTTGTAGGGAGGGGAAGGGAAAGGGATTGTTAGCCACTCTGAGACTCCTTTGGGTAGTAAAGGGTGGGGTATAAATCCAATCTCCTCCTCCTCCTCCTCTTCTTCTTCTTTTAACTGGAAGAATTCTGTCCATCTTAGACAATGTTCGTCCTTTGGTGGTGATCTTTGACACCCATAAAGACTTGCTGGCTCTACTCTCAAAAAAGATCCAGAACCCCTGCATCTCCTCTGCTAGGAGGAATCTACGTGTAGGGCTGAATCAGAGCAAGTGGGTCCTTTTTGCAAAACAGTTTGAGTATTGAAAAGAAAAAAAACACCTCAAGCACTTCCCATTTTAGCAATTGTTCAGAGCAATCTTTCAAAGGTGAATTCCCTCACCTCAGTAGAGTGCTGTCCTTTTGGAGATGACTTTGTTTTCTACCTCAAAGCTTCACCTTTTTGCTGCAAACCAATAAACCCCATGAAAACATGGCACAGCCTCTAACCTTATTTATCTCTGCAGGACATAGCAAAGCTATTTGTCACAGAGACCTCATGCATGGAGCTTATCTCAGGTTCAAGACCTATTTTTTTCTGTGGAGATACCTAACACTGGTCACCAGCTCAGATAATACAATACTGAACTCTGAACATCCAAGTCTTCAGCAACCAGTTGTGAACAAATATCTTTATTCTATGCAGATCATCAGAAGAATGAAGTTAGGGGTGTCATAGCTAGTGCAGAGAACTAGTATAAGAACATAAGAAGGGCCTTGCCGGATCAGACCAGTGGTCCATATAGCCCAGTATCCTGTCTCATGCAGTGGCCAACCAGTTCTTCTGGAGGGTCAACAACAGGGCATGGAGGAGGAAGAAGAGGAGGAGGAGACTGGATTTATACCCCACCCTTCACTCAGAGTCTCAGAGTAGTTTACAATCCCTTTCCCATCCTCTCCTTACAACAGACACCCTGTAAGATAGGTGGGGCTGAGAGAGCTCTGAGAGAACTGCTCTTGAGAGACCAGCTCTCAGAGCACTTTGACTGACCCAAGGTCACCCAGCAGCTACATGTGGAGGACTGGGGAATCAAATCCGGTTCTCCAGATTAGAGTCCACCACTCTTAACCACTACACCAAACTTCCCCTGATGTTGCCTCCTGGCTCTGGGGTTCAGAGATTTAGTGCCTCTGAACATGGAGGTTCCCCTCAGTCACCATGGCTAGTAGCCACTGATAGTATAGTATAGAGAGGAAGCATTAATTTCTGGGCCGGCCAAGTCCTAAAGGGAAATTAGGGAGACAGGTATGGGAACAAGAATTTATAAGAACTAGCTGTGAGGGTTAAGCAGAAATAGATCGTAAGCCTTACCTTGAAGACTTTCCAGGTCAGGAGAAAGCAGTGTGTTGTTTGGTTGTGTATAGTCACCTTGGGAGCCTTCTGATGGTGCCCTCCTGAATGGCTCACCACAAATGACTACATAGCATAAGGTTGCTAGGTCCCCCCTGTCCACCAGTGGGGGATGGGGGGTAGGGTTGCCAGATCCAGTTTAGGAAATTCCTAGAGATTTGGGGATGGAGCCTGGGGAGGACAGGGACCTCATTGGGGTACAATGCCCCAGAGTCCACTTTCCAAGGCATCCATTTTCTCCAGGGGAACTGATCTCTGTAGTCTGAACTGTAATTTCGGGGGACCCCCAGATCCCACCTAGAGGCTGGCATCTCTAGCACAGATCTGGATGTTGTTGGTTATAGCCAATGTTCCCTCTAAGCTGTAGAGTCCTGTGAGCAAAAATTCTACTTTGTGAGCTACCGGCATTAAAGTTGTGAGCAGGTGATTTGGCTGCTGGATAAATTAGTGTGTTCTGGAGCCATTCTTCCTGAGCTGAGACAAAAATGTGTGAGCCGGAGGCTAAAAAACTGTGAGCTAGCTCACACTAACTCAGCTTAGAGGGAACACTGGTTATAGCTCTGCTGTTTGGACACCAAGCTTCCCCCTTCCTGTTAGGGCCAGAATGGTACTGCTGAGAGAGAGGCCGGAGGTCTGCAATTGCCTGTTAGGTGTGTGGACTTTGAAAGGATTTCCAATAACTCTGCCAACTGGCTGAGCAAAATATGTCTAAATCCTATGGAGATGAGCTGATTGCATCCCAGCCAGAAGCTGTAGAGAGTTACAGACAAGAAAACAAGGTCTCTGCTTGCTTCTTTCCCCCTGCTTTTCACACAAGAAGAACCAAAACATGAATCTATTATAATAATTATAATAAACGGCACCAGTTAACGCACATGGGTGTTTTTTTTAATTCTAGTGAAGAATGATCCCTTTCAAAACAGCAATTCAATAATGTGCACTTCTTCAGGCTTTCGATGCCTAGCACTGCAATACTTTCAAGTGGGGAAAAATGTTTAATTTGCTATAATGAATTGAAACTTGAGGGGAAAAAACCAAATATTTAGTTAATTGCCTCAAATCTGTCTGTTCCTATCAGCGGAATTAACTTGATAAACTCTTTTTCAAAATTAATTTCCAGATGGTACTTTGTGGATTATTTTAAGAAGAGTCTCTTAATCTTCTGGTCCTATGTATTTATAGGGGGGAAAGGAACGTTAGGGGGAATTTCTCTTTGATACTACAGTATACTTGATAAAACATGCCTTTCACATGTGGTTTTACATGCACAAGTTAGTTAGAATAGCGAAGAAAAACAGGCCAAGCAAGCATTTGGTTAACTGGGGAATCCATAATGATATATAATTTTTTCCCCTAGTTCAAAGGGGAGTTAAATTTTAAAAATGTATAATTACATTGCAGTCCTGTTTCATTTATCCAAAAGGCCTGGAGGACAGCCAAAAAAATGGTTTGGATAATTAAATGCCTGGATATATGGGAGTGCCATTTATAAAGGGTTATACTGAGATAGTAAATTGAGATTACTAAAACTGAGAATGCTTTCACAGCATGGCTAGCACATCCTCTTTCCTTGCTTCTCCACTGGTATAAATGGCAGTGATCAGACACAGCAGCATCAAAAACAATTCATTGCTCAGACCAGAGAATTAGAAGCTTTGATAGGGGGATGAAGCCTTACCATATGACCTGTGTTGGCCTGTAAGCCCCAAGAGGCTTTTTGTTGTGGTGGTGATTTTGGCTCATTCCTTGTTTTAGCCGGAACTTTTATTTATTACATTGTATTTCATTTTATTAACCAAGTTCCACAGGCACTGTAGATCTGATGTCAGGAAGATAATGAGCACCATTGCTTTTTGCACCTTTGTGTGTTGCAATGGTTAGTATGTTGGATTTGGACCAAGGAAACCTGGGTTCAAATCCCCACGTGCTGTGAAACTTACTAGGTAACCTTGGGGCAGTCATTGCCTATTCTCAGCCTGTCCTCAGTCTATTCTACCTTACAGGGTTGTTGTGAGGCTTGGCAAGAGGTTGGGCTGCTGAAAGAGCAGCACCAAGACAGAGCCCATGCACTCACATACCTCTTTCTAATTTCTTCTGGTTCCATGGCATGCTGAACAACTGCCTGCTTTCCAACCTCTTCCTCCCCCTTCTTTCAGCTATTACTGTAAAGTTACTAGTTGTTAGTAACTTCCCTCAATCATTATTGTCACAAAGAGGGAGGCAGAGATGAGAATGAGAGAAGCTGGTGAGGAGAAAAGAAAGAGAAGGGTGCAAAGGATAGGAGCCACCGTTAGAGAGGGCTAGCCTGCAACCCACTTTCAGAGGCTTCGCAACCCACTTTTGGGTCCCAGCCCACAGGTTGGGAAACATTGTGCCACACCATTGCAACTGTCTGTATGCAAGAGGTTAATGGAAAAGGAGAGGTGCACATTTTGCCATTTAAAATGCAAGACACCTAGCACTCCCATCCACTTTTGAAATTTTTCTAACGGATGCCTCTGTACTAAGTGGAAGCAATTAAGGAAGGCTTCAACAGAGAGAGAAATAATTTATTGGAAAGTAATTAATCTAGTCTAGAGAGGTGTCCTGTATAACCAGTAGATTCATTTATACAGAAACTTCTGGTGCTGTTTGTGTTGCTGTTGGAGCCCATAGATCAATGTGAATCCATCTGCAGTTTACAAAGGCCTATGCATGGTTCTCTTTCAATCTATAATTGATGAGTGAAATGAGGAGTAATCCTATTAAAGTGTTAACTTTTACCTGCATTATTGCCCACAAAGAGGTGCCTGCCTGTTAACCAGGGTTGGGCAAACTGCCATTGCCCTGCATGAATGCATCTTCCCAAGCAGAGTGAGTAACCTGTTAGTAAATAGGCATGTTTGGCAGAGCGCGGAAGTGCCCTGTAATCAAATGCTTCATCGTTTGACATGGTGGATTCCTGTGGTGTGTTATTCAATTAGGATACAATCCAACCAAAGTTCAACATTTAAAACTTCTATCACTTTCAGCAAAAGCAGGAGTGATTCAAGCACATGGTTATCTTTTTTCCTTAAAATGTTGCAGGGCTAACAGCCCCTAAAAGGTTTTTTTTTTTTAATTCAGTAATAAATTCCATTAGTTTCAAATGGATTTAGTGCCAGGTGCTCAGAGCTTAGGACCCTGGAAGGCCTTTCTCATCCACAAGTAGGTCAAAATGAAGGAAAATATCAGATCTGGGTGTTTTCATATCAGCTAGTGACACTGGATTGGCCTCCTGGTGTCCCGGACTTATCAGACCAGAAGGACTATGGATGTTTTGTGATCTGTCCCAGCTGGAACAACTTGTAGTCTCTCCTGGCCCACCTCCTCCTCAATGCCAGCGGTCAAGCAGGAATCAGACAAATACAACTGGGGACCACCCTCAAAAGGCTCTGTCCCTGGTTACTACCCAAATGACCTCTGGATCTGGGAGGAGGATACCATCCCAGAACAGGATCTCAGAATTTAGGGATGCCAGCCTCTAGCTGGGACCTGGAGATCTCCCAGAATTATAACTGATCTCCAAACTACAGAGATCCGTCCCCCTTGAGAAAAAGGCTGCTTTGGAGGGTGGGCTGTATGACATTATACCTTGATGAGGTCCCTCCCTAAATGCCACTCTCTTGAGGCTCCACCCCCATATCTCAAGGAATTTTCCAACTCAAAGTTGGCAACCCTTTAAGAACACATCTTAAAGAATGGACATTCTTTGTATGGGAAAAGGTCACCCTTCAGTAGGGTTGCCGGGTCCTACCTGGCTGCCGGCTGGGGGACTCCTGATACTTCCTTGAGTCCTTCTGGCATGCATGCATGCTTTGCTGCCACAATGACATCACCTGGAAATGATGTCATTATGTTTCCAACATTGGGGGTGACACCCTAGGTTTTGGACAAAACTCTATGGTTTTTTGGCCCTGAAAATCATAGAGTTTTGTCCAAAACCTAGAGCATCACCCCTCCCCTGATGTTAAAAACACAATGATGTCACTCCTGGGTAGCACGCTGGGAGGGGGCTTCTCAGGGCTGGGGCTTCCCCCGCTGGCCAGCTGGGCCAGCGTGGATTGGGCCCCCCAAAATTGAGGGATCCCCTGGCCCCACCAGGGGAATGGCAACCCTACCCTTCTGACTATGGCTGTTTCAAAATGCTTGGAATCATTTTGTTGCTGTTTTGTGTATTAGGCCTAATTATATATGAATGACTGCTGATAATAAAATTCTGTCCAGGTCAAAACTTAGTTGAATTTTCCGACACCACAATATACAATGATTATTGTTCTTGTTTAAAGATAATAATGATGATGGTGATAATAATGCCCCTAAGATTAGTTTAGATTTAAACTAGGTTGCAATTGCAAGTAAAAGGGCCGGATATCATGTAAGTGGCAATAGGCACTTATTCATGAACAAGTAAGAGCATACTGTTCAGCTGATTATAAGAATCAGATTGCTTCCTGTGTTGCAGCATATTGTTCCTCAGAATGATTAGTTCTCAATCTGCATTTTCAAAAAACAAAAACAAAAAACCCCAGAACAGTATAAAAGAAAGTGTTTATGTGGTTATACTGCATAGATGTCAGCCCTGGGAGTCGGAGAAACATCCACAAAGGTGGGTAATTGTTGTGTAAATCAGAGTCCAATCACTTTGTAATCAGAATGGTCCCACTGAAAATATGATTGTTGAACACTGCGTAAGGGCGTGAATCATAAATGAATGGAGTTGCTATTACGATTTATTTATTAAACTGGATAATGACTGGTAGTAATAACCACGATTTTCCCTTCCAAGAGGAATGTTGCTCGAAATATTTCCAAACATCTTACAAGGCACAGTTGTGATGAAAGATCATATCCTTCCTAGTCTTATTTATTTCTCACTGAAGATGCTTGGGAAGTGCCATTCTAAATGTTGTTGGGTTTTTTTAACTGAGAAGACCCATTTGTCTGTTGAAATATGACCATGTAGCAACATCAGGGACTGGACTTTTTAAAATAATGTGTATTCAGGGTGTGCTGGGCTATTAAAATACCCTCTTGGCAAGTTATCTTAGGTATTTGGGAAATGAAAGAATACAATTGGGTAGGGGCTCAAGAAATACAACAGCTACAGTAAAAAAAAAAGTGCATGGAATTAAACACATGACAAATCCATTTTCAAAAATTCCATCTTTACCTGGATCTGAAAATTAACATATCAAATGAAATTGTATCATCCCCTTTCTTCCTCTCCCCCCCCCACGTCCTCAAATGGATAAAACATTTCTGACATTAGTATAGCCCTTCATATATCTCGGTGGGAGAGGCCTGAAATCCAGTATTCTACTTATTCCTTATCATACTGAACTGGTAAGCTGTAACAAATTTTAAGTACACATGTGTGAAATTCATTAGAGAGTCTTGGCACCAGATAAATTACATCCTGGATAAAGGATGCGGATTAGGGGGCTGTGTTAGATAGGTACCCTGCTGTGATTCTAAGGAGACTGAATGCTGTTGTGTGGGGGTGGAAGGAGGATGGAATTTCAGCTTCAGTTCTGAATTTCTTTGCTTTTAAAAAGATGAAGAAAATGGGATTCTTCTTCCCACTTCATTAATAATGGCAGCTTCCCCCCTACCTCCAGTTATCATTCTCAACCTCTGTATTTTTGTTATGGGAAACTGAAGTCCTTTCATTGGAAGTAAACCAGGAATGGATGAAAATACATTTGTTTTCCCCCCTCCTATTAAAATAAGCAAAACTTTTTAATGGGAGGTATGGATTTTTTTGAAAAACAGTAGGTTTTTGTAAGAACTGGGGATCAATTGGTGTTAGTATGTTTGTTTCATGTAGTGTTTTGAGATATGTACCATGTGGAATGGAAGCCTTTTTAAAAGACGAGGTCTTTTTTGCCTAATAACTTTGCATTCCTTAGAAAGACTCGAGATGTGTAAAGGCATATGAACGTTAGCAAAGGAATACAGGGTCCTCTTAAAAAAGGAGTGAGCAACTAGCTTCTATAATCCTGGGAAAGATCTTGTGGTTTATTAAATAACTAGGAATAAGACCCACTGTAGAAATAAATACAATGAGCTCTAGAAAGAGGCTCTGGGCCTTGGGCACTCAGTGTCAATTTGCTGTGGCAATCTCAGCAGGGTATAATTACACAGAGTTTACCATTTTTTCCAGGGGAACTGATCTCTGCCATCTGAAGAGCAGTTCTAATTCTGAGTGATCTCCAGCCCTCCCCTGGAGATTGGCAACAATGTTGCCCCAGGAGGAGATGGCTGGTTTGGAGGGTAAAGTCTATAGCATTGTACCTGTCTTGGAGGTAGCAACCCTATCTCCTTCCCAGCCAACCATCAACATACCATTATCTACTCTTCTGACTTCAGCTTTCCATCCCACCCCCACCCCCCACCCCACACCTGGAGCCTCTGCCTAGGAAAAGCACAGTCTTTCTCCTCCTCAGTGGAGACCCAACTAGGAGGAGAAGCGACCTCAGCAGGGTATAATGACTCAGAGTCCACCCTGCAAAGCAGCCATTTTCTCCAGGGGAACTGATCTCTGCCATCTGGAGAACAGTTTTAATTCTTTTCTTTTTCTTTTTTTTTAAGCCCCCGGATGGGATTTTGTATTGATTTTTTTACCACTACAAAAAACTACAATAGAAAAAAGGGGAGGGGAAACTACACATACAGGAGAGTAAAGTACCCACTACTATCTAAAAACCCAAGAGAGGAGATCCTCCAACTAGCTTTAATACATCAAGTCTTTTCATCGTTGTTCTTTTTATGAACTGAGTCAAACATTTAAAACCTTTTACCCTCAAAGTTTACATTTAACTGCCCAATAACAGTACCCCCAATCATCCCCAAGAACCAAAGTTATCAAAGGCACCAATCAGAGTCCTTCAGCCTTTACTTCTTTTCCCTTCTCTTCCGCAGCTTGTAGGGACTTTTTGGGGCTACTGCCCCCTGCTCAGACAAAGAGTCCTCGCCAGATGAACCAGTTTCCAGCTCGCCACTAGACTTGCTATCCTCTTCTTTTTTCTCGTCCTCCGACCTTCCCAGCTGTTCCTTTAGGAGTTCTTGAGCTTTCAGAAGAGTCAATCTTTTCCTTCTTCTCTTTAATCTTAAATGTTACGCCTTCTGGAAATAGCCATTTATATCCAATTGAATTTGTTTGAAGAAAGAGCACAAGTTCTTTATATTTCTTTCTGCGTTGTCTTACTTCAAATGGAATATCCTTTAGCGTTCTAACAGCATTCTCCCCTGCCTTCAGGGGTGTTGCAGCTACTGCTTTCAAGATAGCATCCCTGACGTGCCTCTTCGAGAATCTTACTACAATTTCCCCAGGCAGATTATTCTTCTTTATATATCCTGAATATGACCTATAGGCCACATCCATATCATTGAGTAACAATTCTGCCTTTATGTCTGTTACTGGGGCAAGTAGCTCGCTCATAAGTTCTTTAAGATTCTCTCCTCTGTTCTCTGGTACCCCCTGGAAGCGCAGGACCATATTGGCCTTATCCATTTGTACTTGCAACATTTGATCTTCCAAAGAAGAAGTTTTCTTTTCCAATTTTTGCACTTTCTTCTTCACTTTCTGCATTGATTCAGCCACTTCTTTTACTTTCTCAGCATCCTACTTCATTACTTGGATCAGATCAGTTATTTGCGTTTGTTGCGCAGTAATGCTTTGTGTTACCACCGACTCTTTGAAGTTATTCAGCTGTTCCAGTAGGGGGTACATGAACTCAGCTACAGCCTTTGCCATCTCACTGGTCGTTTCCGGCTTTGGGGACTCTGGTTTCGTTTTCAAAAGTCTTTCTTTGTCTTTGTCCCTCTTCCCCGCCATCTTTTTCCCGTTTGTTTACTTTATGCGCATGGGAGGCATCCCCCCGCTCGTTTTTCCCGTTCCACGGAGTAGGGTAGGGAGCGTCTTTTCTTTCAAAAATCATTTCCCGATGGACTCACGTTCATAGTTGGCCTTCCGACCATACTTCTTTTGTCATTTTTTACGCCCGATCTCCTGCGCTTGACCCAGTTAGCTTCACTTGTACCATTTGGTCTCTTGGCTGGAAGAACCACTGGAGCAAAGGGGCACCTCGATTCTCTGGCATTCCGCCATCGAAGAGGCTACCCCTCAGAGCTCCTTGGCCAGGGCCCCTTCACCGGGTCCCTCGGGGGGGTTATGAGCCTGCTCGCCCCCTCCTTCCACTGGAGCATGGAGACACCCCTGGGAGGTCTGGGAGGTGAGTCCGCAAGCGTGCCACCATCAACCGGAAGTCAGCCATTTTAATTCTGAGTGATCTCCAGCCCTCATGTGGAGAATGGCAGCAATGGTTCCCCAGGAAGAAAGGGCTGTTTTGGAGGGCAGAGTCTATGGCATTGTACCTGTCTGAGGTCCTCCTCAAACCCCGCTCTCTCCAGGCTCCACCCCTCAAATCTCCAGCAATTTCTCACCCTGGAGGTGGCAACCCTATTTCCTTCCCAGCCAACCATCAACATATCGTTATCTGCCCCCTGACTACAGGTTTCCATCTTCCCCCCCCCTCCCTGTAGCCTCTACCTAGGAACTGTAGTCTTTCTCCACAGCGGTGACCAAAGCAGCTCACATCATTCTCCTCTCCCCCTTTTGATTTGCACAAGAACCCTGTGAGGTAGGTTATGCTGAAAGTCTGTGAGTGGTCTGAAATTACCCAATCATCTTCCACAGGAAGAACCTGGGTCCGGAAGACCCTGCTCTGAAGTGCTAACTGCTACATCATACTGGCTATCTTGGGCGGGGGCACTTCAGCAGGGTATAATGACACAGAGCCCACAATTTTCTCCAGGGGAACTGATCTCTGCCATCTGGAGAGCAGTTTTCATTCTGAGTGATCTCCAACCCTCACCTGGAGATTGGCAGCAGTGGTCCCCAGGAGGAAATGACTGGTTCGGAGGGTGGAGTCTATGGAATTGTACCTGTCTGAGGTCCCACCTCCTCTTCAGGCTCCACCCTTCAAACTATCTGTCCTTGATCTCTACCATCTGGAGAGCAGTTTTGATTCTGAGTGAACTCCAGCCCTCACCTGGAGATTGGCAGCAGTGGTTCCCCAGGAGGAAAAGTACAGTCTTTCTCCACAGTGGAAACCAAAACAGCTTACATCATTCTCCTCTCTCCCTTTTGATCTGCACAACAACCCTGTGAGGTAGGTTAGGCTGAAAGTCTGTGACTGGTCCAAAATGACCCACTCAGCTTCCACAGCAAGAACCTGGGTCTGGCAGAGCCTGATCTGAAGTTCTAACTGCTATGCCTAGGGTAGCCAGCCTCCAGGTGGAGCCTGAAGATCACTGGGTATCACAACTGAGCTCCAGACAACAGATCTCTCCCCCACACTCGGAGAAAATAACTGCTTTGGAGGGTGGGCTGTATGGCATTCTATTCATCTGAGGCCTCTCCACTCCCCAAACTCTGGCTTCCATAGACTCCACCACAGAATGTCCAGGAATTTCCCAACCTGGAGCTGGCAACCCTAGTCAGGACTAGCCCCAATGAGTTCCCCACAAAGGCCTGGAAAGAGCTTCCTTCCTTTGCCTTTTTACTGACAGAACCAAGCTTGCCTAGCAACAGCCACTGGCCAATACTTAAGGGAAATATATATATTCAAATTCTCTATGGTAAAAGAGGGTGGGGTTTTTTGCAATTCCTATAGTGTCATGACATATACATATATATATAAAGACCTTAAATTTATTTAATTTAATATATATATAAGACCTTAAATTTATTTAACTTTATCATATTTTTATCCCACCCCATCCTCCATGGAGCTGAAAGCAGTATACACAATTCTCCACCTCCTCATTTTAATCCTCACAACACCCCTATGAGAACAGGCATATGATAGTATGCAACCAGATGAACAAGGAGCTTCACAGCTGAATGGAGATTGGTTTCCTTGGTCTGATACTCATCCACACTACACTATGTTGGCTCTCTGTAAACAAACCTCTTTGTGGGATGGCCTGTGATAATGTTGGCTCCATCTTGCAGGAAGGTCTTCTCTGTTGCAGAAGGTTGCGGGGGGGAGTTGCAGCGGGAAAAGAAATTTTATTTCACTCAAGGATCCCTACCCATTTAACTTGCAGCTTTGTCAGGGGAACTGTAAGGCAACCATCCTTTTAGTGTTCCCACTCAAATAAGGACACTGTAATAAGGACAGCAGCTAGGATTCCCAGGATCCTACTATGGCAGGAGGCTTGCCACTGATTGCTGTTGTTTCTGGAAGCAGCCTCTGTGCTAGTACGTCACTTTTGGGTACAACCTGGAAATGACAATGGGTAGCTCTTGGAATCTTCAGAAACTCTGTTAAAATCACTGAGTTTCTGGTGATTCTTAGAGCCATCTATTGTCACTTCTGGGTTGTACCCAGTAAAGACATAGTGACATCACCAGTGTTACCCCCATGTTCCTGCCCCCCTAATGCTAACACCAGCCTTGTTATGGTGGGAAAACTCTAAGAGACAGTCGCATTACAGATCCCCAGATGAAGCTGCATGGGAAACACATAGGGATTATTGGGTGAAATAAAATTTGTTTTCCCTCTGCACCATCTCCCCCCCCCCCTTCTTGATTCTGCATTGGTGGGGCCCTCTTTTCAGCCTGCCATGTTATAGAGTACGTAATTGTGCATTATACCAAAAATCCCCAAAAAGAGATGAATTGTTGAAGTGTGGGCTATCTGCATTTCATATGACTCAGAACTACTTTTTCCCCTTTAGTGATACTGTGAACAAACCTTATTCTACACCTTGAATAAAATTTGGTACGGCCAGTTAAAAATGATTTGGGGTCTGGTGGCCCAGAAGAAGCCCACATGACTGAAAAAGCAGGAGATTAGTTATCTTATTCTCACAGTGTAGGGGGCTGCCTTTGAAAAGCCTTGGGTTCTCATTGTTTTCACCTGAAGAATCAATGGGATTGCCAATGAGTGCTGTGGTTCTGACCTAAGATGGTATGTAGCCTAATATGAGGAAACAGAGTCCATCACTTATATCGAAATGATCTCAAAGTTCACTCTCTGTTGCATTTGTGATAGTCATTCACAAGTCATAATTTGATATTACCAGGGGTCGTTTCGTAGAAAAAGAGCTAGGGGAATTCATTAGCATAACTCATTAGCATATGCCACACCCCCTGACATCACCGGAAGTGTGTCATAAGGCCACACACACCACCCCCAACGGTCCCGGCCGCCGCTGCCGGCCTTGCAGCTCCACTGCCGAGCCCCATGAGGGAGTGCAAGGAAGCCCCGTGAAGGCCCTCCCTGGCCCCAGGCAGGCAGGGGTGGGGAGAGGTGGGGAGGAAGCAACTTACCCTCCCTCTTCTCCTGCCTCCTCCTGGCTGAATAAGGGCCGGAAGCGGGGTGGCCGGAAGCAGGGGGCGGGGCCGCGGGGCTTCGTCATGTGCCCCGCCCCCGTACCTCACCTGGGGAAACTGCGATCCCCCGCGATCCCCCCCGAAATGACCTCTGGATATTACAGTCAGTGTGGCAGAACGGCTGAAGTGTTGAGCCAGAATTTCAAAAGACCTGGGTTTAATCCTCAGCCATGAAGCTTCCTAGGTGACCCTGGAGCAGTCACATTCTCTCAGACTAATTTACCTCACAGACTGATTTTGAGGATGAAATGGAGGTTGGAAGAATAAAGTCTTGAGCTCTTGGAGGATAAAAATGGAATAAATCTGTGAATTTATTAATATGCCCACATGGTACCTAACCCTAACCCTAAACCCTTCTTAGCTTAAACAACATAGCACAACTGTGGGCCCTCAGGCCATTCTATTGCCTCCCCCCCTCCCCTGTATAATAGGAGGGGAAACACAGCCAGCATCTACCCACTCAAAGTTGCAAAGTAGGTGGGGAAGACAGTTGATATTTATTTGAAAATTCTAGAACCAAGGAAGATGCTAGAACTTTGTTCTGAACTGAAGTTGCAATGAGACTGACCTTGCAAAATTCTGACGTGGCAGAAAAAAACCTGATTTGATAGGCTTTAGATGAATTGCAAGAGAAAGACAGAGATGAATACTTGCCCTGAATTTAACCCTGCAACTAACGTTTCCGTAAAGAGCCAGTAAACCCACTGGGTGCTGTTTTTGTGCAGAGACTTTAATCTCTTTGTATCAAGCATGCTGTCATTTGTGGCATTATGCAAATCTATGACAGATTTAGCACTTCGGTGCAGATAAAAAATGGTCATCTTGAGGGTTTCTGTACATAACTGTTGAACATCAAAGACAGAACAATCTATATTTCATAGACAAACATAATTGATTTTGAAGTTTAGTAATAGATATTTACTTAACAGAGACATTCATTTTGGAAAAACAGAAGTGATGGGTGAATGTGTATACATACATTGCTTACAATTGCTTTAATTAATGGACTGGACTGTGATTCATTTGTCTATTAAGAGGTGATATTATTCAGCAATAGAATTGGCAGCAGAAGTGGTAGTTTTCCTGAGCAGGAGAGCTGAGTTCTAAATTTGTGGTTATCACAGTGAATGCCTGGTTTCTACCAACATGAGAACTAGAAGCATGCAAGCTAGCTGATATTTAGCAGCAGACTTTATGCTGTACAGTATTTGTGAAGATGTATGAAATTGTTCCTATCCTTTGGACCCTCCTTTACATTCTAGAAGTTGCTAACAAGTTTTCAGTCAATTTTTTAATGACATAGATATGTGGAAATCCACATTTTCCTTGGGTGAGAACAAACAAAAAACCATCCACATAGTCTGTCCACCTATTCATCCATCTCTGGTTGATATGCACTGGAATGAGGCTCAGGCTCAACCAGAAAGAATGTGGCCAGGTAAACAAAAATAATGGCATTTCAAAGGACCAAATAAAAATGGGCCCAGGGTATGGTTACCACCTACCAGGTTATGGTGAGAGACCACCCAACAATGTTCCCTGTCTCTTGCGTCCAATGGAGCCAAGTGGGAGAGGAATGATGCCAATCGTTGCCTGGGTGTCAAGTGACATCATGACACTCTAGGAATTTCAAATTCTCTATGGTAAAAGAGGGTGGGTTTTTTTGCAATTCCTATAGTGTCATGACATCACTTCCCATTCTGAAACATGAAGTGATGTCTTAAAAGTTGCTATCCTCACCCCCATGCTGGCAAAACTAGGGAAGGGTCAGATTTGGCCCATAGGCCTGAAGATCTCTACCCTTCAGCCAGAAGCGGAATGTAAGATTTTTCTTGCAGGCCTAGTGATGTGATAAAATACATGTTTGAATACTGAGTAGACATTGCCAGCAGTGCTTCTGGCAAATAAATGCTGCCTTATGAAAGTCTCTTAGGTAACTTAAATATTTCATGTTCCTCTTTTTTCTCTCCAAAGTAAGGTTTTAGTTCTAATAGCTTCAGCTGCAAAATATATGCAAGGGGATGGGGGAGATACGTAGTTGGTATATGAAAGCAGTTTCATCACTTGGATCTAAGAGAAAATGGAGGTTAAATTGGCAGTTTTATTTCTGTTACAATTTTATTTCTGATCTTCATAGTTTAGCCATGCAACCATCAAACCAAGTGGCATCATTGTTCAATGTGGGTTTATGTGCCAAAGTGTGCACAGTGTGAAAATCTGGAAAGAAAAATATCACATTGTGCTTTCCCTGGGCTAGAAAAGTCTGTGGTGCTTGCCGAATTAGTGCATAGAACATATGAAATATTATCCCACCTCTGTGTAGGCTTGGTGCCCCAAAATTGCTGGGTCCAACATGATCAATGTTGGCACCTAGAAATTTGAATATATATTTTTTTCAGCCATGTGATGAGCAGCATAGTGAAAAGAGTCAGCTCATGTTTCAGACATTCACCACGTAGCCATAGAGTCTTTAGGAAGGAGCAAATATTATTCCAGAAGCAGCCTTGGGGTTCTCCTTAGGGTTGCCAAAAAAACCCGGCTGCCAGTGGGGGATGGGGGGTAGGATTGCCGGATCCAGGTTGGGAAACTCCTGGAGATTTGGAAATGGAGCCTGGGGAGGACAGGGACCTCAGTGGGGTACAATGCCAAAGAGTCCACCCTCCAAAGCATCCATTTTCTCCAGGGGAAGTGATCTCTGTTGTCTGGAGATAAGCTGTAATTCCAGGGGATCCCCGGGTCCCTCCTGGATGCACATGGTACAGTCATGTCTTATAGGCCTATACTACCACTTGATGCCCATGAGGAAGAAATCGGTTGTTCAAATGCACATACAGTCAAACCAAAATCTCCCTTTGCACCAATAGTGAGACTTTGATATTAGGCTGACTTGAAACAATCTACCAGTGTGGATTTTGCTGTAGTATAGTTCTGTGAGGACTCTATCAGAAGCAGCATGTTTGAATTGGGTTTTAATGAGAACCACATGGATTATTAAGATAGCTGGGAGGGGTGTGTGGCTGAATTTCTTGTCCATCTTAAGACAGCACCTTCAAAATAGCCTCAAGATTCTCCACTACTTAAAGTATCTCAGGTCATTCCCAGATCATGATATGACTTTAGGGAACTCTGAACACCACGCCCCATCTACATACCAGGTTCATGACTATTGGTGTGAAGAAGAGGTGAGTCGGGGTATTGGAATTTTCTTGGGATTGTTAAAGATGTTCCAACCATCTTCACATTCTGCCCCTGAATATGTAAAGCAAATCTGATTATTAAGTTAACAGATTGCATAAATGGGATAAAATGAACTCAGAATGTTAACATCTCAACATGCCTAAGGAAGACTGAGCTGAAATGTCACCTCATTTTTCACAACCAGTGCCAGTGGGTCTTAAAAACAATCTCCTCTTTTTTGGCAGTCTCCCCACCAGGCATTTGTAAAATTGTTTGCTTTTTATTTTAAATTAGTACTGCCTCTTCAATGACAGCATTGTGCCATCAAATCTGGTTGATAATTCTTTTTATTTACCGATGTGTGATGATGTAATCACAGGAGACATAACATCAGGGCATTGTCACATTCATGCTGTGATCCCTGATTGGGTAGGATCTCCTTTCTGATTGATTCAGGAAGCAGAGATAACAGCAGGCTGGATAAACAGTTTTGCTGAATGCTACAGAAAAGATGAATGTTTGCAAAAGCAGGGGGGGGATTTTCCTACCCCATCAAATATTTCAAAAATCTGAAATTATTCAAATGTTCATAATGAAATTATTCAAATGTGTTTGCTGTGTACGTGTACTTCAATATGAACATTTCTTGTGGTTTTGCACTGTCTTGATTCCATGTGAAAATGAGAATCCATGCCTAAGAAATAATAAAGGAGACAGGTATGTGGTCGCCACCAGTCTGGATGAAGCTTGTGGGTTCAAACGCAACCTGTCTGCATCCCAAGAACTTTAATTGAGTAGATAAAGAGGTGCTCGTAATTATAAAACTGCAGTAGGTATAACAAGAGGCTAAATACATAGCTATGGTTTTAATTAGACAGCGCTTCAAATTAGTAATTGTGGCTTCGGTGAGAAATCAGTGACTTTATACATGGCAAAAGCCCCATCACTGTGCAGCTCATAGCTCATTATATCTCGCTGTGTGAATCTTTCACTACATTGGCCTGCTGAGCTGGAAAGGCAAGCATTGTCAGTGTTTGGTTATCTTCCTGGTGCAGAAAGGCTGGATACAGATTAAATTCATTCCCAGCAGAGATGTGAGAATGCATTGTTCTGTGCTATAGCCTGGTGCTTTGGAAGGTGAGTCTGCCACATATGGAAGTATGTGTGTGTACTTGGTATATAAAAGCCACTTCCCTGGGTTCTCTCTCTTTATCATTCTCTCGCACAGTGGTTCCCAAACTATGGGTCAGGGTCCAAAAGTAGTTTGGGTCATGAGGTCAGGAAGGAAGAGGTAGAACTGGGTGAGCTGGGAGAGGAGCCTTGATGGCAAATTTCGGTTTGCCTCTGCCCATGAAATACAGTCTGTTGCTCAATAATGTGGTACATTAAAATAAATATTTTTAAAAATACAATGGAAACCTGTTCAGTGTTAGCCACCATGAGATTCTTGCATTCTATGGAGGGGGAAAGTAGGATAGAGGATTTTTGCAAGTGGGTCCCAGAATTTGAAAAGTGGGTTCTGATCCAGAAAGTTTGAAAGCCCTTGCTGTTGTGTAAATGAAGAAACATGATCCAAGCTAGAGCTGTGCAAATATGAGCAGGCCCATGAGCAGTGGTTACCAGTGCGTTCCGGGAGACAAAGTAGGATATAGTTGGGAGAAACAGCAGGGGGGGGATGGTAAGATCTTTCCCCATCCTGATCCAAGACACTCTGATCATTCTGTGGATCTTCCCAATATTTGTCCATCAAAATATTGCTAGTATATATACAAACATCATTTGATACCAGATGATGCAGTACAGACTTTGTGAGGAAGTGGTACATTCTTTGCATCTATGAGGTTTGGAATTCCGTTCCTCCCAGTGCAATCCTTTGCAGCGTTACTCCGGTCTAACACCATTAATTTCTGTGTATTTCAGTTGCACTGTAAAATTTCTGGATTTTAACATCAAAGACCTATGCTTGACAGCATATTCATACATTATTTGTGAATACCTTGGTTGTGCAGGCTTCTGAGAACCTTATTACAATGTAAAAGTAAAGGTAAAGGTTCCCTTGCTCGAAAGCCAGTCGAATCCGACTCTAGGGTTGCGGTGCTCATCTCTGTTTCAAAGCCGAAGAGCCAGCGCTGTCCGAAGACGTTTCCGTGGTCATGTGGCCGGCATGACTAAACACCAAAGTGCACGGAACGCTGTTACCTTCCCACCGAAGTGGTACCTATTTATCTACTTGCAATTTCTTGCTTTCTAACTGCTAGGTTGGCAGGTTATTACAATGTAGTCCTCTATAAAAATTGTGTGTGAGCGACTTTCTCTATGCGGTTCTGGATTTGGAGGCAAAATTGTGGGTGGTAAAGCTCCTAGTGAGTTTATGATCATATGATGTCACAGTGCTCTTGGAGGAGCAGCCTATAAGCTAATGCCAGTTGATTTCCTATTTGTAGTACGTTTCATGACATCACAATGGAACATGGAATGCAGTGCTTAGTCAATGATCGAAGATCTCAGGAGCCTGGCAAACATGGCAGAGAATGACCTTGAAGAGGATACAGTCCATATTCAGAAACCGGTTCTGCAAACCAGATTTCTTTTATCTCTGTGTGACTTGAACTACACAGTAACTGGGAAGTCACAACAGAAAGTGAGACCCGCTTATAAGCTACTTGTGCTGTAGTTTAAAATGGACTAAGGCAAACTGGGTGGAAGATGCCTCCTGACAGTTAAAAGGCACGTGGGAAGAGGATTGTTCAGTAAATCCTGTACAGCAAATTCACTTGACCCAAACAGAATGACTATGGCTGTAATTTTTAAACCAGGGATCAGCAACTGGTGGTCCTTGAGCAGAATCTGGCCTCTGAGCAGTACTGCCTTCCCTTCTCTCATTGGTCAGCTTCATAGGCATGAGAAAGGAATGGATAGGAAATTGGGCTTTGCAGCTTGGAGATGATATGTCTGAGGGTGTGCATCCTCATGAATAACCCTCTATCTTTTTAGAACTGCAGTGTGATTCTTTCCTTCCTTTCTGCTTGTCAGCCTTGACTAGCTAAGAGCTCACACTTGCGCTCAGTCCTTTGCTACCAAGTTTCATAGCAGAGCAGGAGTCATGTGCATGTGCCACCCTCATCCCATTGTGAGGGGAGGTGGGGGATCTTCTGAAAAGCCAGGATTTTCTTCCAGACCAGGTCCCATTCCATTTCTCCCCTCTCTGTAGGCTTTTAATCTTTTGCAACCAACACCCTGTTTGCATTCTCAACCCCAAATTCACTAGGGTAGGAAATGATCAACCTTGTTGTTTAAAAAACAAGATTTACTGATAGATCTCATCTGTGAAGTGCCGTGACTATTTTACTGCGGTGTGTAAATGTGATTATCAATATAAAATGGAATGTAGCAAGGAGCTCACATCTATCTATCTATCTATCTATCTATCTATCTATCTATCTATCTATCTACTATCTATCTATCTATCTATCTATCTATCATCTTGTATATAAATAATTGCTTGATGCTGATAAGATTACTTAGACTTCTGGTAGTTATCTGGGATTTGGCAGTTTGTTAATTGAAACTGATGCCCTACAGGTTTGGAAAAAATCAAATGCCTGTTGTAAGCACTGATGTGTTCCCTAATGCTTTTCATGTGAAAGGTTGTCCTTGCGTGTCGAACTGGACGTTTCCCTCCTTCCCACTTCTGTCCTCTCTCTTTTTTTTCCTTCAGCCTTTTAATTACATCTCTTTCCCCTTGGCGAAGTAGAAGGTATTTTGCAAAGCCAAGAAACCCCTGTGCTTCAGTCCTCTTCATGAGCAAAGTCAGTGTGAGATCTCAGCTTGTAAATCTGGCAGATATACAAAGTCAGCTGATTTATGGTTAACTGACATCTTTGTATGGTCATGGGGGGGGGAGATTCCCTCCTCTTGAGCTTTTTTCCCCTGGGGGGGGGAGTTACCACTAAATTAAAAAGGCTTCAGTCTCTTCCTTTCTGGAAGGATGGTATGCAAAAGAGGAGTAGGAAAGGGCTATGGGTTCAAATCCTGAACCCAACAGTGGGCTTAGACAAAGCAGAAGTCTCAACCTCCTTTTCCTCATACCTGAAGGGAAATAGCAGTGATCTCCTTCCTGGGTGAGTTGTTTGGTGGAACAAAAAACAATTAGAAAGCATTCTGCACTGTAAAATATGTCTTGCCTGGGTATATTTATAATGATCCAAAAATTGATTGCCATCTACCAGTGGGGGATGGGGGGCCGGGCTGCCAGATCCAGGTTGGGAAACTCCTGGAGACTTGGGAGTGGAGCCTGGGGAGGACAGCAATAGGGTACAATGCCATGGACTCCCCCCTCCAAAGCATCCATCTTCTCCAGGGGAATTGATCTCTGCAGTCTGGAGATGAGCTGTAATTCCAGGGGATCCCCAGGTCCCACCTGGAGGTTGACATTCTAACCATCCTGCTTGCAATCCCTTCCTAGTGATTGGCTAAAGCTGCTCTATTGTAAGTGAAGGTTGGTGAATTTTGTAGCTTATTAAGCAGGGACGGTCAGTTATACAAAGTTGAAAACCTGGGTGCAGCTGATTTGAGCACAGTGGATGGTTGGTTTTGCAGGTGCGTTGGAGGGTTTCATTCCAGACAGGAGGGGTAGTTTGCAGCAAGGAGTTAAGTGCAATAAGTGGGTGAGATGGGGCAGTTGAGGTCAAGGGTATGGAGGGAAAGGAAGAGAGTCCAAAAAGGCAACAGGGAGATCAGTACCCTCATGGACAGTCTAGGAGTAGGAGGTGCTTGTGGGGGGAAGGGGTCTGAAAGGGGAGCTTATCCCATAATGATTAACTAGTCCAATCTTTAGTAAAAGATTTAAGTTTAATGTCTTTTATGTGGGACTTTCCTGTTAATGCTTAAAGAGCTGAATGGAGGCTGCAGTAGCTACAGGCCAGGGCTGGGATTGCTAGAGACACATGCCCGCAGCAGTGTCTGTCTCTTCTATCTATACTGTTATCTTTAGCATGACAAAATTCTGATGCTCATTGTATTCTTTGTGGCTGTGATCTGCTAGGAATCTTTTAGAAGTGCTGCAGAGTTTGAGAGTAAAGATGTGAGGTAGCCATAGCTTGGGATGTGCTGTAAGTGCAGCTCACCCATTTAGCTGCTTGTGGCAACCCTATGATAGACACATGAACAGAAGTTAGTTGTTTGGCTCAGACATCACACAAAATCATGGTTTAACTAAGTAGTATGAACATGGCTAGTGCTGAGAATTATCATTATTTAGGATGGGGAACCGTAGCTGGAAGTTGTTTTATTAACCACAGTTAGTCTTAATTATTATTGTGTGTGATGCTGGCTTGTTTCCTGGTGCCATGTGTGCCACAGTGCAGGCTAGGATCCCTGTTGGATGGTGAGGTATTTGGGGGCAGAGCCCCACCACAGACCAGCCCTGTCAGATCCCCTCAAATCCCCCACCCCCTGGGCGCACCTCTTCCCAGTAGCAGTGGGGAGGCTGGGGAAGGAAAGGGAAGCTTCTGGTCAGTTTCACTCTGGCAATCTGCTGTTAAGTTTAACAGGTGATCAGAGGGGAGTGAAACTGACCAGAAGTGGCTTCCCTTTCTTCCCCCAGCCTCCCTGCCTTCTCTCTCTCTCACTCCTTCAGTAGCCCTACCCCACATACTGTCGGGCAATGCTCCCTCTAAGCTGTGGAGTCTTGTGAGCAACGATTCTACTTTGTGAGCTACTGGCATTAAAATTGAGAGCGAGCAATTTGGCTACTGCATCAATCAGTTTGCTCTGGAGCCGTCCTTCCTGAGCTAAGACAAAAAATGTGTGAGCTGGAGGCTAAAAAACTGTGAGCTAGCTCACACTAACTCAGCTTAGAGGAAACACTGCTGTCGGGTAATCTAATTAAGTCCCCCCGCTCCCCGTCCCAGTGCCCCGGGCCCCTGCCCCACCAGCCAAAAATTTCTGGCTATGGGGCTAGTGTTGGGCCTCTTTAGGGTTTACATACAGGCAAATCATTTCAGTGAATGCCTGCAAACCAGATCCTGGTTTCATAAAGTAAGTGTAAACTGTGGTTTTGCGTTATGCCTGAAATGACAGTCTATCACATGAATAGATACAGCTCATGAAATCAGAGCAATTGTGAGCCTGTGTGGTATAGCAGATGAAGAGTTGGATTTAGAAACAGGGAGATCTGGGTTTACACCCTTGCACTCTGCTAGATGAGTGATCTTGGGCCAGCCCATTCAGTGCTGTCAAAAGCAACCCCCCCACAACCCCCCCCCCAATATTCTTCCCAGTGTTCCTCCTAGTGAGAAACAAGGGATTGACCTAGAGATTCCTGAAACATCACAGGGATTAGTCTAGGTTTCCTCACAAGGTGGCTTCTGAGCAGAGGAGTACACTACTCTGAGCATCAGTGCTTAGTTCTCATGGCCATTTCTTACATGCCCAGGGAAATGCTGATTGCCACTTTGGGAAGCAATTTTTCTCCAGGCCAGTTTGGCTGGAGATCCTGGAGGTCTTTTGTCATCTTCTGGGCATGGAACAGTGGTCACTAGGGTGGGGGTGGGGGGGAGGTATTTGTGAATTTCCTGCATTGTGCAGGGGGTTGGACTAGATGACCCTAGAGGTACCTTCCAACTCTATGATTCTGGGATGATCTCCCTTCTGAGGTGGATAAACTGCCATCTCCAGTTGGCAGTGGGCCTTCAAGCATATGGTTGGCCTTAGCAGATGCCTGATAATACCAGCTTTTGACACCAGCCCTGCAGCTGGAAGTATACAAGTATACATATATTCATACTGAGATAAGGCTTTGGTTCAAGGAGATCTCCCAGGCTTGTGTTGCTTCCTGTAAAATAAAATGTTAACTCTGGTGCTGGATAGATTTTGATGGTGGCTCCATCAATTGGAATTGGAAATCAGTTTAAGTGAATCATGATTTAGTTATCAAGCAGGAAGCCTTGATATGTAGAACATGGAACTAAAAGCAAATTTTCCAGTTTTGTCTAATAAACAAAGGAGGAACTCTGACTTGTCGACACAACCATTAGGGGGGGAAATCAGATTTACAACTTCAGACACTGTGTTCCATTTATTGTATCTTTTTTGGTACTTAGAAGGACAGACTATAATTATGTACATTGATTTGAGCAATTATAGGGCTTGATTTTTTTATTAATCCTTTTTTTAACCTGCTAGAAAATAGTAAATGCTGTATTGCTTATTTTACCATATAATTATGTTTTACTAATGATTTATGTCAGGCAGAATTAGGATAGTGGGATTTAATTAAACATGCAAAACAGCAATAAAAGTGTTTTTTATTAAAACACAACTCCAGTTAAAATATTCTGGATACATAAATTTCTTTTATTAAAATGCCTCCCGCAAATGCAATAGACACCCGTGCTTCTGGAGTTATACAGAGAACAGTTTAAACTATTAGAACAATTTAAAATATGATATAGCTGCGGAGATAGCAGCAAGTGTTCAGTGAGCAGAGCAGGTTCAATCTCCAGTCAAGGTAGCAAGCTTTATCTTGTGGGAAACCTGGAAAACTCCTGACAGATCAGACAGTACTAGGGGCCAAACTACATGTTATGTTTATTGATGGGTTGGGCCTGGGTTTCCTGGACCTAGCTTGCTTTCCATGCAGTTACACAGCAGCTGTGGGGGGATGACATTTTTTGAACTCCCAAGAAGCCCAGTTGGGCTCAGGATGATGGCTTGGGTGGAGGAGGGGCTCCTGCCTCCCCCCCCTGTTCTTTTCCCAAGCTGAAACAGCCGGGGGGGAAGTAATTTTTCCATCTTTGAAGTTGCATATGGACTATTCTGTGGACATGGAAGGCAGGAGCCCCTCCTCCCCTGTTATCCCAAGTCCAGCTGGGCTTCTGGGGACTTTAAAAATGCCTTTCTCCACAGCTGCTGTGTCACTGAAGGGAGAGCAAGCTGGGTCTGGGAGACCTCCATCTTGGGAGTGGCTATCGTAGTGTAAACCGCCCGGGCTCTTTTTGTAGCAGGTACTCATTTGCATATTAAGTGACACACCCCCAATGTAGCCAATCCTCCAAGAGCTTACAGTAGCTCCTGTAAGAAGAGCTCTGTAAGCTCTTGGAGGATTGGCTACATTGGGGTGTGTGGCCTAATATGCAAAGGAGTTCCTGCTACAAAAAGAGCCCGATGCTTTGCATGTAGGCATTTCTAAGTTCTGTGTCTAATTAAAGGATTGCCAGTACTTAGGGAAAGACCTTACTGTGTCTGAGGCCTCTTAGAGAGCCACTGCTGATCCAAGTGAAATAATACTGAGCTAGATGATCCTATGGTTTGGCTCAGTATTTGGTGGATTTATATAATATGCAATTTAATGCAATTGTGTTATGGAAGGCTCAGGGCCAGTGTGTCCAGGGCCCCCCTCCCCTCTTCTGCCCACTGCCAGGCTCCTGGTTCACTCCTTCTTCCCCACCCACTTGCTCACGAGCCCTCCCTGCCTGTGCATCCTCCCCCCCCCCTTGCAAGCCCTCCCACTGCCCACAAGCCTTTTTTCCAACTGCACTGGGCACCATAACCACTGCCACAAGCACTGCTGCTGTGCTTCTCCTGCACATTCTTCCTGAGCACTCCTGGGCAGCATGTGGAGCCAGAAGTGTTGATGGCAGAGCACCTACAACTGATTGGGCTGGGCATGGGCAGGTGGTGGGAGGTGGCAGTGGGCCCTACCCAAAGCTCTGGGTCTTGGCAACTGCCCCACCTCAGGGAATGCTGAGGCCAGCCCTTGTGGTATGCCATTCTGTCAGCATAGATGCTAACTGAGATGCATTCATCAATGTATTTGGTTCTCCCTGCTTGAATACAGATTGAATGTGAGCCAAATTAGATGTAGGACTGATCAATTTACAATGGAGCAAGAAAGCAATGCCCCTTGACTTCAGTGGATATCAGAAATATTGACGGTGTGTGGGGGTGTGGAATTTTCAAGGTAGGCAGGTGCTGGAGAGTTAAGGGCAAACCTAGGACAGCAGCCGGAAAGTAAGGGGAAGAGCTTGGAAGAATCTGTTGGATCTGGAGTCCTTCAGCAGAGATGTTAGTTTGGAAAGGATTTCTTGCATGTGCATCATTTGATAAACACCAGTGCCACTACACTAAAGCATGAACCAAGAGCCTGGGATTCTTTCACTGTCAATACACTATCACTATCACTATCACTGCAGAAGTGCAGTTTTAAGGACCTGCCCCTGAAAAATATTTTTTTAAAAAACTTGTTTGATGAAAAGACAAAAGAATAATGGGTTGTTTCTTTATTGTCTCTTTGTTTTAATTTCAGTCACTATGAACAAGATCGGAATGCACTTAAGAGAAAAGAATGGGAGCGGAGAAATCAAGAAGTCCAGCAGGATGAAGATCTCTTTGCCTCTGGCTTTAATCTCTTTGGGGAACCCTACAAGGTAAATAAGCACCTATGTCTTGGCATCTGTCATCTGAAACTGCTCTCTCCTTCCCAAGCACTAATTAAATGTTAGCTCCTTTGAGAGGGAGACGTGGCTGAGGACATCCTTTGCGTTTCATGCGCTACAGAATAAGCTTCCACATTAATGCACTGAGTGGTTTAATTATCTGTGGCAATTGTGAACCCTCCAGGTTGTGAGCCCTTTGGACTGACATTTATGTTCTGCGTTCCAGCCAGCCAGCCAGCCCTTGGCATACCCCCATGGTTCCAAATGAATGTTAAGTACTAATAGTAGCAGCAGTGGAACATTTTAGTGGCAATTCCCAGAACTGTGATTTCTGACCTGGGTTCATGTTCATTTCTTGAGTGTGAAATCATGATGATAAGAGTGATTTATACATCAACAGCCATGGTCCACTTCTTGCTGACGTGGAAAACTGGTGCCTGGGGGTGTACTGCTTCAGGTGGCAGGTGGGACCTTTCGTGACTGAATGTTCTTCCATATTGCAGAAATCCTGCATGTAGAAAAACTGGTGCACCTGAGAGGAAGTTAAGCAAACTCTGGACATGCTAGTTTTTCATATGAACAGATTTTTTTCTTATTTAAAAAATACGAAGGAGCATTCCTTCATGTGAACTCCTGGGTCTTGGAGAACCAACCTCATGCAAACTCCTCTTCTAAAAAAATAAGATTCTTTCTTTCTTTCTTTCATTCATTCATTCATTCATTCATTCATACATTCTTTCTTTCATTCATTCTTTCATCTCTCCCTTATATATAAAGTCATAGTGGGGCCCAACATTCCAATGCACACCAACAGTGTTTGGAAGCTTGAACTGTCAGTCAGAAGACGCTTGATGGGTTGACTGGCTGCTTTGTGTAGTCCCGCCCACATCAGCCCCGGCCGGTTCAGTCTGCTCAGTCTGCTCTGGGCCTCTGACAGGAGAGGACCATCTGCAGACTGAACGCAGGGACGGGGCTTCTACGGCTGGGCCACTTCAGCCTACTCTTCTCTGATTGGGCCAGCATTTCAAGGTCATTTGCGTATGGAAGCTGATTGGACGTCACTCCATTCCACACCTCAAACTCCCCCCCCACAAGACAGTTGGAATTGTCTCATATGGGACCTACTGTATTCTGAAGTAAAATATGTCCTCACTCACAACACATCACTTCCCCTTCAAAAGAAACAAACCCAATAACACAATCATGCCACACCACAAAAAAGACAGATCACACCACAAGCAGAATACCACAAGGCAAAAAATGATAGGAAAAGGTGCCAGCAGTCACCCCATTACTGCCACAGAGAGCGCTTCAGAGGATGGTGTGCAGGTCCCAGGTTCAT
>NW_015164200.1:332124-378158 GCF_001447785.1 Gekko japonicus
AATGCCATACAGTCCACACTCCAAAGCCATTTTCCCCAAGAGAACTGCTCTTTGTGTTCTGGAAATCAGTTGTAGACTAATCCTGGAAGATCAACAGGCCACACCTGGAGGCTGGCAACCCTAGAAATGGTTAAAACTACCAGAGTCTTCTGTGTGTGGTCTACAAAGCAGAACTGAAGGGGGAATAGGTAAGCTCACCCTCTACCCACCACGCCTCAGGGGCTATTACACCTTGTTCCTGTGCAGCTTGATATACAAGAAATAGTACATGAAGCCTGTCACTTTGAATATTTGAACGTCATGCTGTTAAAAGCACAGAAGCAGAGACGGGAAAAGCAACTCCAGTTCATACTGAGAAAGGGAGTGAGAGGAATTTCCCAGCTGATAAGATTTATAGACATGCTGTGTTGTTTTTTTCTGTTAGGGGCACCTTTAAAAGCTGTCCAACAGAATGAAATTTAAGCAGGTAGAACTTTCCTCTTCATTTCATCTCTATGCCAGAAAAGTGTCACCTGTTAAAGTTTTCCTCACTGGGTACTTCTGAAGGGTTAGGAGCCCTGCCAGAAAATGTTGGCAGCCTACAAGGCCTGTGCTGCTGACATAGCCTAGGGTTGCCAACCTCCAGGTGGTGGCTGGAGATCTCCTGCTATTACAGCTGAACTTCAGGTGAGAGATTGGTTCCCCTGGAGAAAATGGCTGCTCTGGAAGTTGGAGTCAATGGCTCTGTCCTCTTCAGGCTCCACCCACCAAATCTCTGGGTATTTCCCTCCTTAGAGCTGGCAATCCTACTTTCCCCTCAGTGCCTGTTGGTAGGCAACTAAGCTGGGTCCTTTCACCTATTTTGGCCTTTGGGAGAAAACACATTGGGGCCAGTCCTGATAGGGTTGCCAACTCCAGATGGGAAATTCCTGGAGATTTGAGGGATGGAGCCTGAAGAGGGTGAGGTTTGAGGAGGGGTGGGACCTCAGACAGGTACACTGCCATAGACTCCACCCTCCAAACCAGTCAGTCCCACATAGGGAACCATTGTTGCCAATCTCCAGGTGAGGGCTGGAGAGCACTCAGTATTACAACTGCTCTGCAGAAGGGAGGGCAGAAGTCAGCTGAAGTCAAAGGGGCAGATAATGGTAGGTTGATGGTTAGCTGGGAAGGAGATGGGGTTGCCAACTCCAGGCTGGCAAATTCCTGGGGATTTGAGGGGTGGAGCCTGGGGAGGGTGGGGTTTGCGGAGGGGTGGGACCTCAGACAGGTAGAATGCCATAGACTCCACCCTCCAAACCAGCCGTTTCATCCTGGGTAACAATTGTTGCCAATCTCCAGGTGAGGGCTAGAGATCACTCAAACTTACAACTGCTCTTCAGGTAGCAGAGATCAGTTCCTCTGGAGAAAACAGTGGACTCTGTCATTATACCCTGCTGAGGTCGCCACAGCAAATTGACACTGTTTGCCCAAAGCCAGAGCACTCTCCCAGAGCCTCTTTCTAGATCTCATTGTACTTATTTCCACAACGGGCCTTATTCCTAGTACCATACATAAATCAAACAGGCTTACATACAATGAATATGAATATGCTGATATCGGTTTGGATACCAGCTTTTTCATGATTTTGTTCCATTCTCTTTTTCAGTACAATCTTGTCCCACGGAGGTTTTTGACCATGTGGTTTCATAATCCCGACCCTACCATAACCCTTTTGAGGGGGGGGGGGTCTTCCCTCTTGTACCAGCAGAAAACCTGTTGGATCCAACCAGGCCTGTAGCTAGGGATTTTTCTGGGGGTCTGTGTGTGTGGCGGCACTAATTTAATTAACAGAACTGATGTAATTAACAGATTAATTGAATTAACTCTGTTAGTTCCATTAAGACAGCTGGAAGAGCCACCGAGGCCATTGGTTGGGTGGTTGTTGGTGTACTAAGCACAGGGAGATGTTTGGCATTGGTAACAGTCAGTTTAAAGGAGATGCTGTGGCTGCAAGCAGAAAGTTGTACAGGTGAGCTCTTTTGCCTTGCCAGCATCATATTTAAAGTCTGGTATCAGATAAGAGCTCTGTCCAGAGAGACCCAAGCACCAGTAACAACTTGACACACTCCTTTTCCCAAGCACCTATGTCAATCCTTTTCCTACTCATGGGGACTTACTTCTGAGTTGCTCTGCTCACGATCCAGCAGGGGAAGCCTCCCATCCCCCAAGAGCAAGAGTCTTGCATGGGACCTTAGCTCGCAACAACGTATACAGCCCCAAGCAGGATCCACTGCAATTGCCCTCCCCTCCTGCATTTTGGCTTCTTCCTCCTCCTCGTCCTCCCTGGCCCTCCCACAGTCTCTTGCTCTGAGGGCTTTGCCCAGCTGCTTTCACTCATTTCCTGCCCTCCTCACTTGACCTAGCTGGGCGGCTGTTGGGGCTCATTCCGTGGGGCAGGATTTGTACATGCTGCCCCTGCAGGAAGGCATCTGGGGACTGGGTCCCTGCAGTGCATTGCAGCTTTATCCTTCCTGGACTGTCATGCTACTGGTCATTGCTGGGAACTCCATGGGACCAGGGGAGGGGAGAGGGGACTGGGAGAGAAGGGGGCAGGGAGGGGAGGGGCAGGGCAAAATCAAGAGGGGGCATTGCCGAAATAGCCCCTGGCTAGCTATGGCCCTGGATCCAACCCTCTTTAAAAATCTTTTAAGTTATGCACAAGAATCCAAAGTCAAAATGTAAATTACTAATCACAACAACAACAGCAGCAACAATAATTCAACAATATTATTCTTACAACCCTTTTAAAATCCCATTAGCACACACAAAACACAAATACACACTAATTAAAAATATTGCCACACACAATGTACTACCCATATCCTGTGTTAATTCAAGCTAAGAAGATATTTTATTCGCCCTCTTTTCATTACAGTAGTGTAAGAAATTATCAGTGGCTTCATGTATCCTAATATGTATCCTAATATTTTTTTTCTTCCCTTCTTGAAAGTAGATCATATCTGTCAATTTTTCAAAATTTTAGTCTCCTTAACCTCCCCTAATTAGGAAGACTGCCGGGGAAGGGGAGAGAGGCTGTGGCTGGAAGGTTAATAAAACACCATTGCTTTTTAGAAGCATTTCAGGACTTCTTTGGAAAATGTTCACATATTCATTTAAATTGCCACCACTTGCCCTCATTTACATAATGGTGTAAAATGTATGTATTTATTTTACAAAATGTATACCTTGCCTTTCGGTGCTCATAAGGACCACCAAGGTGGCTAAAATCTGATTTGGCTCCATAATTGTGTGACTTCATCCTGATTGTGGAGTTGATCCCTGACTGGATGGAATCACCTATGTGACTAACCCAGGAAGAAGGAAGATGCAACCCCCACAGAAGGGAAAGGAATTGGTGATGATGAGGATTGAAGGTGAATAGGCACACAATTAAAATGACAGCTGGGAAATTTTCAACCTTCAAAAATTGTTAGAGGACCCCAAAGTTAAATTCAGTGTACATTCAACACAGACCAAACGTGTGTGTTATGAACTACATTTGTATATGATTCTGCTTGAATCTTCACTGCTGCCATTCATCTGAGTGATGCTGTGATCATCACAAATAAACTGTAGAACTGAAATATATCCTGTTCAGGATACCAAAGTTTTTGTGTAGTTGGCATACGCAGCACAGAAGTTGCTTGATTGTTGGAGTTGATGGGAATTGTAGCAGAAAACTCAACCTTCCAGTACAGTCTGGCAGGCTGCAGAAGCTACAATTTCTCTCAGCTCCATCAGGAAATCTTACAGGACAAGATTGAGAAAAGCAATTTACTGGAAAGTTAGGCTCCAGTTGGAATCTATCCTCTGTTTGAAAAGCCATCCCCACCTGCATGCTCCCTCACCTCTGCAAGACAACGTTTGTGGCTTGGAGAAGGAGGTGGGCCCCTACGTGTATACTCTATTAGAAATGTTTATATCCTGCCTTTCCTTCCCCCACAGAAAAGGGCCCAAGAGGTGGTGTGTATGTGTGTGTGAATTTTGCAAGTGTTTTACCGAACACTCACAAATGCTTATTGACAAGTGTGAGTGGTTTCAGATGGAGCTACTGGACCATCATTCTCACCTAATACTTACTTAATCCTTTCCTCATTAAGGAAGTGGTGTAGTGTTCAGAGTGCCACACTAGGAATGGAGAGACCCAGGTTCAGATCCCCTCTTGGGCCATGGAACCTTGCTTGGGTGATCATGGGCCAGTCACACTCTCACCCTACTTTACCTCACAGGTTTGCTGTGGGGATAACGAGCAGGCAGGGAGAATGCCGTAAGTCTCTTTGGATCCCTGTATGGGAGAAAAGTGGGATGAGAATGAAGTCCATAAGAGTATATATAGAGAGGCAAACAATCCTTTTTAAAAACCAAAAAACTGTAATAATCTCAACTATAACTGGGACACACAGAGTGCCTAAAAGTGATCAGTGTACTGGAGTAGCACTTTTTTATATAACCATTTTCTAAAGAGGTTTGGTACCTTTGATTTTCATCATCAAGGGATGATCCCCCTTGAACCATTTTGGGCTCTTTGATTATCACCAGAGCGCACCCAGAAGAACTCTTCTGCTTTGCCTTGCACACATTCTTTTCTCTTTTCAATCAGTGACAAACTTTGACAGACCCTACTATATGTTGTAATTTTGAACAGATCTATGGCAACCTGGCCTTTGAAGTCTTCCCTGGTCTTGGCAAATGCGGTGCATAGCCCAACAAATATTTGGGATGCCATCATCTTTGGCAGAAAGTTTGTTTGTTTGTTTGTTCCATATCCATAACACGAATGAACATATGAAGCTGTATTACACTGAGTTAAACCATTGGTCTGGCTAGCCCATTATTTATTTATTTATTTTAAAATGCTTCTTCTCCACATTTCTGCTGCAAAGCAGGACCCAAGATGTTTTACAATAAGTCACAGCCAATCAAAGATAGTATAATTTTAAAAAAAACAAACCATTTCAACATATAAAAGTCTCAGCAAGATAAATCTAGTACCAATACTGAGCAGAAAATCTAGTACCAATGCTGAGCAGAGCAGCCCTGGCTGGAAACACTGGATTGGATCCAGACTAAATTGGCAGTTTCTGCCGATTTCCCTTTTCCTGCTGCAAACCTGCCCACCCCATGTCATTCCTTAGGGTCCCCTGCCCCTCAGCAGCACCATTTTGTGGAAATTAGCTGGCTACACTGGGGGGGGGGGAGCAGGATAGTTCCATTCCATGGATGGAAAATTTAGTCTGGCTGTAATCCTCTCTCTTCCATGGAAGCAGCAGCAGGATACTTCTTGGCACCAGTTCTTGTAGTGCCACAGGGAAAGGAAAGGCTGTGCAGCTGATCTCCCTTAGCCCTGGCTGAGCAGCTGATCTTCCTTAGCCCTGGAAGCATTACTGTCTCCTCTGGCTGGTTCTCCAAGACCTTATGCAAAGAGGCTTACCCAGTCCTGCTATTTCTGATCCTCTTTAGCTGGAAATGCCAAAGATCCTACTTGGGGCACTCTGCATGTGAGGCATGTTATGCTCTCCATCTCTGGGCTAATTTATGATACTCTAGCATCATCTTTATGTTGCAGTTTCACACGGCATCCATCCACAAGGTCCACAAGCCAGGAAACAGAGGTAATAACCTTCCTCTGCTGTGTCCGCTCCCGCAGTATTCAGAGGTATATGATCTCTGAGCACTGAGGTTCCATTTATCATGGGTTTTTTGTGCATCCTAGCGCATCCCATGACATCTCTTCCCTTTCCTGCTGGAAGTGACATCAGCATGCTGGCGTGGTCCCAGCACACCAGTCCCCACCTCAAAATGCTCCTGGGGTTCACTGGCTGCAGCCTGGCAACCATAGTCCCTGCACAGAATAAACTATATGGGCTAATAAAAGGGACAAGTAAAATGTACAGAAACTGAACAAGGGAGTTGGTAAAAAATGGAAAGACACTAAGAGACAGAGAAAGAGAGAGATGATTTTGCAATCTTTTGCATACAGTTGAGATATTTCTGCAGAGAACAACAGTATAGCTGTAGCCACATTTTTTAGAATCACCTGTATATCCCCCCATTAATTGGTCAGTTGGCCCTTCTAATATGTTTTTTTAAAAGCCAGCTGGCTTCAAAACGGGTCCCAGATGGTATGTAAAAGGGCCAGCTTAACACAGACAGATCTTCTAAAAGGCGAATCTCTTTCCATTACCTTTTAGCTCGGACTGACACAAGGCCTTATCATCTTGTCTACTGAAGTCCCTTGTTCTGAAAGGTATGAGGAAGTGCATGAAGGAACGCAAACTTCAGCTAAACCATCACATGCAGGCCTTATATCTCTCATGATGTTGGAGACATGTCTAACCGTAGCCAGCTAGTAACTTGTCCTGGGGGGAGGGAATCTGTTATTTGATTGATTTTCTTTAAAGCATCAGAGCTACAGAAACTAGGGAGGTACACATTTTCCAAATTAACGAGATCACTGAATGACTGTGAGGGGGTAAAAATAGTGAGTCACAAACCAGACATGTAATTTATGTCTTGGAATTCTTCAGAAAGTACATTTCCTGAGGGAGGCAATGCAGAGATTCAACTTGTGTTCGGAAAATAAAGCTTAAAAACAGAGGTTTTCTTTCTCAGTAAAAGACAGGTGGGGTGGGGAGACCCTGCATTCAGAAATTACAAGAAAATGTGGGTTATAAATAGTGGCTTCATCAGTTCCTGTTTAGATATTGTCTGAATGCAGATAGCCCATGAAAATTAGAATTTTGTAGCTAGTTTATTCACACAGTTTGTGATGTCTGAATTTGCAGAGTTCATTGAGTAGCACAACCCCCTTACAGCTGCCTGGCCACAGAGACAGCCGTTTAGGGAGAACGGCCTTCCTGTTGGGGAAATGAGGAAAGAATTTAACAAACCATATTTTTCTGCACAAACTGGAATTGGTTACTTACATCTGATAGACTATCCAGAGTTTGTTGCATAAACCATGGTTTATTACAATGTCTGGATGCAATCCTAGGAATTTAGAACCACAAGCAAAGGAAATTGTCCCTCAGCTTAAAGGAGTTTTGGATGACAGGAAGGCACACAAGACCTGCTTAAAAGAGAGCCAGTTTGGTGTAGTGGTTAAGTGTGCGGACTCTAATCTGGGAGAACCGGGTTTGATTCCCCACTCCTCCACTTGCACCTGCTGATGTGACCTTGGGTCAGTCACAAGCTCTGGCACAGCTGTTCCTGAAAGAGCAGTTTGTGTCAGAGTTCTCTCAGCCCCACCCACCTCACAGGGTGTCTGTTGTGGGGAGGGGAAGGGAAAGGAGTTTGTAAGCCGCTCTGAGACTCCAAGTGAAGGGTGGGGTATAAATCCAATCCCTTCTTCTTCTTCTAAAAGCTCAGGGCTTGTAATTGTGTGGAATGATGGCCATCTTGTGATGTACACAGACTGGCCTTGCCAACAGGCCCGTCAAAGTTACTAGCCAACACTAATTTGAATTAGCCCGGTTGGTACTGCCCACAAACATCTTTGTCAGCTATTTTTGTGTCACTTCAGTGACCAGGAAGGGGTAAAATATACAACCAACTTTCAGTTTATAAAATCCTTACCACCTGGTCACCTATATTTGACTCTCTCTCACCACAGATGACCAGGCAGATGTTATTTGGAAATGTATACTTGAAGCTTTCATCTCCATGAGGTTTCACAGATTGATGGGGAATTAGAGGATTACCGGGGCATATCTCTTTGGATTTGTTATCTTGGCCAATCAAGATGGGTTATACCACTTTAAAGCCCCAAATTCTAAGAATAAGTCTTAAAAAAAAACACCCAACCTATCACCCAGTTCTAAAGATGTTTACATTGCAATCCTATGCAAAGATACTTTGTTAGGCGGAAATTCCATCACATATCAGTGGGACTGAGTCCCTGGTACATGTGCGGTGGGGTTTCATCCTTAAGAGCCATTGCGGTATGGACTAGGACTTGGAAGATCTGGGGTCATATCCCTGCTCAGCAATAACACTGACCAGATCATGGTAATTTTTCAGCCTTCCCTATTAATACATTGTTGTGAAGTTTCAGGACCAGATATGTTGCCCTGATTTCCTTGGTGGAAGGGCATGATAAACGATAATGAAATAAATGAATAAAAACACCAGTACTGACTGCCTTCCATAAATAGTTAGGAGGAAAGTCCCTTTCTGTGCAACCCTAAACTTAAAAGTGTTGCTGGAAAATAGATGCTCCATTTCCCCTCCTTTGCAAACAGTTCAGCAGAGTGAACTGTGCACAGCGTAACTAGACCCTTTAGTCCAGAATTGTCTAGATGGCAGCAACCTCACAGGCCCCCTATACACATGTGCTGTCTCAGCAATATTGTGGGGAGGGATGGAGAGAAGAACAAGTGAACGAGTGTTTGGCATTTGCATCGTAATTCCTCCCAGTCCCTTAAGCACAATGGAATCTCCTTGTTTCAAATTTGGGGGGCTGAGCTGAGACTTGCTTTGGCTGCTGCCCAAAACAGTTCATTGTGCGGCTCAGGTTGAAGGAGACGGGTCAGGCACAAAGAGTTTATTCTTTGCCCAGATGGAATGTAGTTGTGTGTGTGTGGGGGGGGGGGTTGCCACTAAACATGACCAACTTAAGCTTCCTTTTTTGAGGGGGGGGAGTGTTTCTTGTGTACAGTGTGATTCTTAGCAATGCACAATTGATTAACTTACTAAATATTTACTTCTGTTCCTTTGTTACAATCTCTCAAAAGAAACCAAAAGAAAACGGAGTTTGTCTTTCTCTGCCCTCCTTCCCTTTCCATAATTATTATGGTCCATTGGAAGTGCTGTGATTGAAAATGTTTGGACTATATATTCCCCCTCAAAGGTCCGGATTCTGTCTACCCCATTTTAATCTCATCCTTCCTCCAAGGATCTCAGGGTGACATGTATGGTTCTCCTCTACTCCATTTTATCTTCACAATAAGACCATGAGGCATATTAGCCTCAGAGAGTGTGGCTGGGCCACAGTCACCCAGTGAGCCTCATAAAAATTTGAAGCAAAGCCTTCGTAGTCTTGATCTGACACTGTGACTATGACAGCACACTGGACTCTTAACACCAATTGCAGTCATGGCATTCAGCCAACAGAAGCATCACATTTCAGTCATCTGGTGAGTTCCTTCCGTCAGAATACAGAGCTCATAATACTGGGTGTGGACTTATGTCCCACATTCACAGTTCTTCATTTGGTGAGGGGCCACAGGTCACCATCAGAACGTGTGTTTTTTGTTTAGTAACTCCACAGGATCTCCTGTGAACAAAGTTCAAAGGACGAAGACCACATCTAGTAGATTTAGGAAAGATGTCTCCAGGCCCTGACCTGAATAGCCCAGGCTAGCCTAATGTCATCAGATCTCGGAAGCTAAGCAGGGTTGGCTCTGGTCAGTATTTGGATGAAATACCACTGAGGTAGTCCAGGGTCACTACACAGAGGCAGGCAATAGCAAACCACCTCTGAACATCTGTTGCCTTGAAAACCCTACGGGGTTGCCAAGACTCCAGTTATTCACCTATTCCAACCGACTCAAGAAAAGCCTTGCTTTCCTTCTGTACACTAAGGTTTAAAACATAAGAACAGCCCTGCTGAATCAGTCCAGTGGTCCCTCTAAATTCAGCATCCTGTCTCACGCAGGCTTCCTTCTAGCCAAATGCTAATTTTCTCATCTCCTAATTTCATAGGCTATCACTTATCTGTGCTGGTTCTGGAAAATGTTGTAAAATCAGGCACACAATACTGCAGGGATCATTACAGTATTTTTGATACCTGAAGCAGAGGGTTGTTTGGGGAGGGTGGATTGGATGAAACCCAGACACATATTGCTTGCATATTTTTTTCATCCAGGACCTGGAACGATGTGCAGGCAGGCAGGCAGGCAGGCAGGCAGGCAGGCACCCTTTTTACAAATTTGGGATAGTCCAATTGATGTTATTTCCTGGTGACTTGCCCTCCCCTTTCTACACTCAGTTGGGCTGAGGGATGAGGGATGATATTCTCACCAGCCATCTGCAGCCCAGGCCATCTCAGAGGATCCTGGTGTGCCCTGAATCCCTTCATTGATGTCACTGCTCATAGATTTATTTATTAGTTTGTTTTATACCCTGCCCTCCCCAGGCTCAGGGCAGCTTACATAAAAATACATATATATATGTGTGTGTGTGTGTGTGTGTGTGTGTGTGTGTGTGTGTGTGTGTATATATATATATATATATATATATATATATATACACACACACACACACACACAGTTAAAAACAAACATTAAACAACCAATTATCCTTTTTCCTAAGGTTCCGGAAACAGTTACTCAATTAAAGTGCAAGAGCAGAGATTCCTAGATTAAACCATACCACTATTTAAGAGATAGTCCTGATGGTATTCTCACATCGTCTTAATTTGATCGACTAATTCATGCGGCGAGACAGGCTGGAGGTGGTAAAGCCAGGGTCACTCCTCGGTATTTAAGGCGGCTCCTAATCGAAAGCTTGGTGGAAGTGCTCCGTCTTACAGGCCCTGCGGAACTCTAAAAGGTCCTGCAGGGCCCTTATCTCCTCCGGGAGCTCATTTCACCAGTACGGAGCCGCCACTGAGAAGGCCCTGGCCCTGGTTATCACCAGCCTGATATCTTTGGGGTCTGGGAGGGCCAGCCAGTTTTGGGCCCCTGAACATAGTGCTCTCTGGGGAACATATGGGGAAAGGCAGTCCCTCAGGTATGCTGGACCCTGACCATAAAAGGCTTTAAAGGTCAAAACCAGCACCTTGAAGTGAATCCGGTATGCTATTGGCAGCCAGTGCAATGCTTTCAGCACAGGCTGGATGTGCTCCTGCATAGAGAGACCCATCAACACCCTGGGCACAACATTTTGCACCAACTGCAGCTTCCGGATTTGGAGCATTATAGTAGTCTAATCTAGAGCTGACAACTGCGTGGATCACTGCTGCCAAGTTGTTGTATTCGAGGAAGGGAACCAACTGCCTGATCATCCGGAGATGGTAAAAGGCTGACTTGGCAGTGGCTGCTACCTGGGCCTCCATTGTTAAAGAGGCATCCAGGAGCACTCCCAGACTCCTAACCTCCGCTGGCACCATCAATGGTCGGAAGTGGGATCCCTACCCACGGGCCACCTGAGCTCAGGCACAGGACCTCCGTCTTTGTCGGATTCAATGTCAGTCGACTCAGTCTAAGCCAACCAGCCACAGCTTGTAACGCACAAGGGGAGGATGGAGGCCACTCAAGGCTTCCCTACTTTGATTAGCATAGAAAGATCCAACACAACAGCTTGATTTTTCAAGGTGCATTACAACCTTTTATTGGTATGGGATCACTAGGATTATTATTTCATATCACTGTTGTTCAGGATGTGGAAAGTGGTTGGATCAGAGTTTCATGGTCTTTTAAAATGTGAAAGAAAGCTTGCATCAGTCCTAGCTTGAAAAATGCATTTATTGTGTGTTTGTGAGTGTTAGTTTTCCCCAGCTGCTTCCCTATCTGTCTTAGAGGTAGAATGAGGTTACCCTGATAAATACTCACCTACCTTTAGGGAGTTGCTTCCATCCAAGGCTCAAATGTAGGCTTGCAACTCAACTCAGCAGTTTCCTCATGGCAGTGCAACCAGAGATTTAAAATGTACTATGTATATAACACTCATGTGTGTGTGTGTGTGTGTGTGTGTGTTTTAAATGCACGTTTAAAGAAAAGCAGATACAGTCTGGGCAATAGAGTAGAAAAACACTGAAAATGAAAACATAATAATGCCAAAAAATGAGCCAGAATTTGCTTAATAATCTCTACTCTTTACAGAAAATAACTGTGAATCATTGATTTGCAAAACACATGCTGTGCAGTTCCAGGAAACAGAGCAGAGCAGCCCTTCCAAACACTGCCGACAACTGTATTTATGTGTTTCTTTGATTAAAAAAATGATTTTCTAAATGCTCAAGTTAACTTTGTCTAATACCCAAGCTGGCCTGAAGCTGAAGGCCTAGCAAGGCAACCGCATTATAATAGTCCATAGCAGGAAAAACAAAAATACATTTTGATTTTATTCTACCCCATCCTGCACAATAAAACTATTGGTCTACTGCTAGTTTAACAAGAGGAGTGTGAGTATGTGAGAGATAAGAACATGAGCTCTGCTGAACTAAAACAGTGGCCCATCTAGTCCAGCATCCTGATGCTGCCTCCTAGCACCGGTACTCCTTGTATATGGAGGTTCCCTGTAGTCACCATGGTTAGTAGACACTGGTAGACCTTCCCTCCAGGATCTAACTCTCCGTGGCCCCGTTTTGCAAAGTGTGCTCTTTTCAGAGTCACCAATCCTTCCATGCATATCTCTGATCAACAAATCAAGAACCACCCTGCATTTGATTTTGGGGCCTCCAGTTGCCAAGGGCCACCCTGCATTTGAACTTGGGGCTTCAGGTTGCTGATTGTAAAAGGTGTCACATCACTTCGTGCCCCTTTCTGTCTGTCTGTCTACCTGCCTGCCTGCCTGCCTGCCTGTCTATCTCTCTCTATAGGGTCAAAGTGGATAAGATGTAGATCATAGATTCCCCAGTGTCCTTTGAAGCAAAATTATAGCTGTGTAGTCCCTTGAGTTAGATAAGGGGCATGCTGGGTAGAACACGTGAACCCCTTCTAACACCTTCATTGATCGAAATCAGCTGTCATCTGTTGTTAGAAATAGACAACACATTCATCATTTGCCCACATTTTTCTGTAAAGAGCATGTACAATGCCTGGGGGCGAGAGGATTGGTTCCAGTTAGTGAAAACTTGCAGGGGTGGAAGGCTTAAACCTGGTCTCCCCTCTCCATATGACCCTGACACAACTTGGGGGACCTGCACAGATCTTCCAACATCTCATCAGTTGTGACCCCAAATTATGTTTAAAACCAATGTTGTTGTTTTAAAAAAGATTAAGTGTGTCATGTTATAAATAAAATCCAGTTGAAATGCTGTATACCTATTCACTTTGAAGTATGTTCCATTGACCTTTGTGGGATTTACTCACAAGTAAGCCACCTTGAGCCACCCTTAAGCAGTTGCCAACTATCATGTTGTTTTAGGTAGTGATATATTTAGCCGTGACTTCATTCTGAGACACTCTTCTTTGGTTTTCTTTTTTTTAATTTTAGACTAACAAAGGCGATGCTCTTGCCAACCGCGTCCAGAACACACTGGGGAGTTATGATGAGATGAAGGACTTTCTGACGAACCATTCGAACCAGAGTCACCTTGTAGGGATCCCAAAGAACTCTGTGCCACAAACCCCAGTGGATAAAAATGAACAGAGCTTCTTCCCAGAACAAAGAAACCGGATGATCCCACCGTCAGCATCAATGCCCCCTCCGCCTTCCATATCGTCAAATTCCAGTTTGCTGCATGGTCACCAGAGCAGCAGGAAATCCAGGACTGACTGGTCCCGTGGCAGCCACAACTCCAGCAGTGGCCAGGCAAGTCAGTCTGGTAGCCAGCAGAATAGGACAAAACATAGTGCCTCTCACGAGCAGTTGCAAGGCAGGTATGATGACCTCTACGCCTGCCCAAGTGAGCAGCATAAAACTGGAGGAGCTGAGGAAGCCAACACGACACCGTCATCATCACACTCGAGAAGGCATAACCATTCCAAATCGACGGTGGTGGACCATTCATATAAAGAAAGCAGCCATTCCAAGTCTCCAGTAGATCTCGATTTTCTGGGCCATGGCCCTGGATCCCCACTCCCTTCCACCTCTTTGTTGTCTGCAAACGGCAGTCTTTCAACTCAGAACTTTCCTCCAAGCCTTCATTGTAAGAGTAGCATGACGCAGCAAAAGCCTACTGCTTACGTTAGGCCAATGGATGGCCAGGACCAAGTTCCCAATGACTCACCAGAACTGAAGCCACCAGTAGAAATTGAAGGTGTGTATGGAAACCAACCCTTCGGATCACTGCTGGAAGGAAAGTCTACTGGACCGGGCTCAAAGAATAAACTACCAAAGCTTACAATCCCTCAAGCTAGTGAAGTAAGTCTGGTTTTCCCTACCATATTTCAGTGTCTAGCTCTTCTTTGATTTCTGATTATACTGCCACTCTCTTAGTCCAATTATAATTGTTGCTTTTTCTTCAGACCGCAAGCCAGAAGCAAATGGCCACAATTTCAGGCAGAGATTGGTAGGGGCACAAAAATCCAGGCACCCCATAACCATATACACCTTAACAATTGGGTATGGGTCTTGGACCCAGAGTTGAGGAAGAGGTCAGGAAGCAGGTTTATCCTTCTGCCATCTATAATGTTGCTGGTAGAACCTGGCTGCCACTTCTTCTAATTCCCTTACTCAACTGAATAATCACAGTTGGCATCCACTCATTGGAGGAAAGTATACTAGGGTCCCGTTCACACGCGGCGATTTGGTCCGGGAGCGGGCCAGTTCGGGGCCGGATCAAACCGGCGCGATTACACCACCACATCTGGGAAGCGTCCTGCTTCCGCACCCGAACTGGCCCAAACCCGGGAAGAACCGCCGCAAAATGAACCACCTACCTTGGGTGGTTCAAGAGGACGTGGCGCGGCAAGCTGGCGTTTGATCGCGCCGGGGAGAAAAGGCGGCGCGGCCGGGGGATCCGTGGGATCCCGCCGCACCGTGTCAACATTGGCGCGGCTTTTAAAAGCCGCGCCTTCAAGCGCCTTTTCCCCTGCGTCAGATTTTTCCCTGCCTGACCATCATTACCTCTCAATGAAGCTGTATTTAGCAGGGAGGAGAACAGACCTGAGCACACCAACAAGAACAGAATCCTTCTATTCATTAGAATACTCACACTCTCACGCTTCCATCTGGCTTCTAAAAAATTTCACTGGCTTCTAAATTTGGGGGTATGGGGGAAGCACCAATGTTCAATAGCATTATCATTGGGTTTTATTATGAGAAACTCTCCACTGGTTTGTAGCTAGTGTGTGCCCAGGAATCTTTCTCTTTTTCCAGAAAAGAAATGACAAAGCTGTGTTTTTACTTTCCATAGTAGACAAAAGGTAATCCTGTCTTTCCATAGTTGGCAAAGGGTAATCTGGTCTGTCTGCCCAGATCAGTTTTGCTAGGCTGCAAGTAATTAATTTAATACAATAGTGGTTACATTCTAATTTTGTTGAATGGACCTGAGGTCCCCCCTACCTTATTTTCAGTTGCAAAAAGTAAATACTTTGAAAAATTATTTAAATAAATTAAACCGGTAAATCAAATATTTAAAATAAATTAAATGCTGGCTTGCTATAAAGCTGTTTTGTCATTGTTGGCAATTGTAAACTTAACAACGTGGAAGTAAGGTCTACTAAAACCATAGAAATTACATTTGAGAAAATGCATTTATGACTGGACTGCTAATTTCAACTACCAGAGTTTTGGGCTCCAGGAAGTTGATCTCTTTTAATTATATCTACATGGTTTATGGTTGCTATGATTTTTTAAAAAAACAACAAAACTTTTGCACTCTTCTCAAGAGGGGAAGTAGGAAGGATCGACACCTGCTCTATACAAATTGTGATCTACCAAACCAAATGAAGACTGTTTGCATGTGGCAGCCCACCCGGTGTTTTGAAAAATGGAGTTAGATCCAACCAGTGTTTTGTATTCATGAAAAAGAAAGGATGAGTGTCTCTTGTTTGACCACACACAAAAAAGGCTGTGCCAGGGTACCAGGGAACCTGCTTATACTAAATCCATGTGGGATGGGGTCTGTAGCAGGGCAGAGAATTGGGTGAGGTGGAATGAAAAAGCTGGCTGGATCTGTTGCTTCTTTGGACTACAGAAACCGGAAGAGATTATGGAAACACTGCAGTGCATAGCAATGTATCTTCAGCAAAGTTCAACAACGTGTGCTGCAGGACTGATCTATGTTAAAATTGCCGATAGCTTGAAACTGGCTTATTGCTTGTTGCAAATGACTAAAAGGGTGTACATGTTTAGCTTGTTGTTTAGTTCTCATTGATTTGTTTTGTGTTGCTTTAAAAAGAATTGGACTCAGATCCTGTTGAGCCTCACTGACTATCCTGGTTCCCAACCTTAAGAACAGACCTGCGATCAATATGTTTCAGTTTGTGATTGAAGAAGGTTAGATGTTGTTTGAGTTTTGGTTGTCCAACTATTTAAAGAAATGGCACTACAAGGGTGGTATTGGGAATGTTGACAGAATGGGCAGGTATTTTTATACGGTGCTTGTTTTGTCTTGAAGAACTGTATAGCACCACCCACAATCTCCAGTTATTCTAATCTGTAATGGATTTTATCCAACACCAGCCTAGCTGTATGCGTTCTGTGCATCTATAGGCATTTCACAAGAATGCAGAATTAAGGCTACAGTGCTGTGTATATTACCTGGAAGCAGTTTCCTTTGAATTCAGCAGCATTTACCACTGAGAAAAGCTTCGTGGGGAATATAGGCTGCATGAAATGAATATATCTTCTTGATTTGTTGCTTGTGCCAGAGCACACCAGTGGGCCACAGGGGAACTGCTGGTGGGCCACAAGAAATTGATTGATTGAATCCAAAGTTCCTCACCAGTAGAGGAGGCTTCTTGCTGCATTTCTGCAGGATTCTCCAGTCTGGCCCTTGCCTCATTTGAACTACTCTTTGCTGGGAGTTTCTGTTATGTCTCTGCATCGATTCTGACTGCATGGGTCAATTGTTCCGTATATATGGGCATAACAGTCACCTGTCTAGAATAGCAACTAGACTAGCTGCATGTTAAGAATAGCGACTCATACAGAATGGAGGGGAGCTCCTTTAGATGCACATAGTTCATACTTCTATACATTCCACAAGTAAACCATGTAAAGGGAAGGATGGATGGTTCCAGCGTTAATTCAGACAAAAATATGCCTTAAACTATCAGAAATTTGGGAGACACTAAAAGATCCCATTTTCTGAGTTTTCAAAAGCAGGTTTCTAGTTCTCAATGGATGTAGATATTGGCTTTAAAAAAGAGGGCAGTTCTTTAAGAAAGAACTCATATAGAGATTGAACTGGGATTGGGTGGGTAAGTCTGTTGCCCGGGGAAGACTCCTGCTAGGAAGTAGTGTCCAGCCTTATCCTTCCCAAAGGGCTATCAAAAAGACAGTGCAAATTAAACATATGGATCTATGCTATTTCATAGGACTGCATCTATTAAATAGGCACTTCTGATGAATCAGTTGGAGGAATTTTCAAAAAAGTGCTTATATTTAACATGAACACTTTTAAATATGTAGATTGGAAGCACCATATTAGAAGAGGCATCTCTTTCACATTGGAGAGAATGCCTCTTCTGAAATAGCTCCTGCTCTGACACCTGCATCTTCTAAAAACAAAACAGGAACTGTTTTCCCCCTTCAAAACAATTGAATTATTTTGCTCTCTACATATGCTAATTTATGCAGATTGAGCCAGTTAATTGATTACCACTCTTACAGTCAATCACCTGAGACTTCTTAAATTGAATCACAATGCTAATAATTTATTCAGGCCACATAATTAGGTTTTCCTTGAAAAGGTGGGCTCCTTAGGCTGAGAATTTGACTTTACGTAGCATGTCATAATTGTGGATACATGGTCTGAAGATTAGCAGCTATCGAAAATTAATATGTAGGGAATAAGCACTGTGTATTTTGCAGTTATTTTCCTTTTAAGAGGTTCTCAGCATGGTGGTACGTATCTGGTGCATATCGCAAAAGCAGATAGAAATAACATGTTTTTTCTATAGTTCTTTCCTAAATATCTATTTCATGGCTGGTCATGGTTTTTATAAGCGCCAATGTGTTCTTAGGGTTCTTTATTGCCAAAGGTCAGCTTTTCTTCCCCCCTGTTGAAATAATTGTTTTGAGCCAATAATTTGTTTGACTGCTTTAAAGGGGGGGAAAATTCCCTTGCCATTATTTATTAACATTCCAGAGGGCAACAAAGACTGATGTGTTTTGCAGGAAGGCTTGGAATAATTTTCTGGGAACAGCATCTGAAAACCGTAAAAAGGCCTATTTATATCAAGTGGAAGCTGAGGGTTACTTGCAGATGGTGTTTTATTAGAAAAATGTATTTGTTAATAAACGTAGCTTTGTACAAGATTGCTTTACAGATGTTTCTGTTTATTTTTACCTTGGGTTAAAAATCTGCTGGAGTAGTCGATTGCAATTTGTCACCAGTATTGTTTGGCAAGGAAATAATTGCATGCAAAGAAAATAATGAGGTTGCAAAGGCAAATAAATGTGTTCGTTCTTGCTGTCTATTAAATACAAAACCAAATCCATTAACAAATTTGGAAGGGAAGATCTAAGTCAGAATACAGTGGAACTTTAGGGTGTGTTTACAAAGCCACGTAATGCGGGTTAGTTACAGCTGAATACTTTGGAGCCACCCCATTGTGCATATGTTGTAATCCTTAGCACTGCACATTCCTGTTCAGTTAAACATGGGAAGGCACAATCTAGCAGGAAGATCTCTTGCACAGACCTCCTAGGTGAGAATGGAAGATACGCAAGGGAACTCCTCAGCAGAACTTCTTGAAGGCTTCAGTGCACCCAAAATTAATTGCGTCCAGCAGCCAATTTGTAGGTTGAGATGTATGATATCCTCTTTGAGGAATTACTAGACTATTTTTCCCATTAAAAACATTCTCTCTCCCCCACTCTCTTTTTTTTTTGGGGGGAGGGATAGGTGTGTGGAACTAGAACTAGGTGTCCCCTAGGTGTAATGAGCCCTACAGCTGAAATCCAGTCTTAATCTGTGTCTGTCTCCTGTAGTTCCAGTGTAAGACTCCTAGTACATATAAAGCAACGAGGAAATACATGGTTTATCATTTTACTTTGACTTGTCCCCAATGGTGGGCAGGTGCTACACTCTCTCACTACGCCCTCCTAGGGTGAGGTGATACAGCTAAGTAGTAATGATCATGTTATACAATAACAGTTTTTCAAATAATATGTAATTTAATGTGCCCTTTCCAGTATGGAATAATTAGGCACAGTTTCAAGAGGCAAACCACGTAGCAGTGTATTGTTAAAGGCAGCAAGCCAGGAACAGTAGGACCACTGCAATTGCTTATTGGCCTTGCACTCCCATAGTGTAACACAGTAAAGCATGTTCATCCATTGAATACAAATGATGGGTAAGGACAAATGACATTGGATAGCAACAAGTAGACTAGGAATCTCATCAGGAAAATCCAGGTTCAACCTCCCACCCCCCAGCTGTGAAGCTTTGTGGGCAATCTTGGGCCCGTCACACCACCTCAGTCTTACCTGTGGATTGTTCTGAGAAGAAAATGGAGGACTAGTTAATCTTATACGCCACCCGGACCACCAGGGAAGAAAGACCAAAGAAGGGATAAAAAGGGGGATAGATAGGTTTACTTGTACAGCATCCTCTGAGCAGTGAGAACTTAGAATGTCAGCAGTGTTAAAGCTCCCCCTTGCATCCAGTGCTGGGTCATGAGTCTGTATGTACAGTTGGGCCCTTTCCCCAAAGTTCACAGAAATGACTTCTTCCAACACTCCTAAATGTAAGTTTTAAGCAGACGTAGGCAATGTTTACAAACAGGCATATGTAAGAGAGAAAGTGAAATATCCATTTCCTGTGCCGAAATTTGGCTGTTGAAGTGCTAAAAGGTTGCATGAATCATGTTCATATCTCTTTGAACAGAGTTTAGAGACCTCTCTGTTTGCTGGTCCATTCATTACCCACAGCATTTAAATCCAGAATTTTGACATGTTTTGGTGCATTTAAGCCTTTTTGGCATCAGATGTGTACAAATTATTTCAAATTTACTAACCCGGTGGGGTGTTTCTTGCACATTCCACTTGATTCTTGAGCACAAATTATTAAGTGCACTCAATAAAGAAAAGATGAATCAGTTCTGTGAGAACTCTGAAGCTATTTGGCACTTCAAAAACGAATACCCTTACTCAAAAATATTCACTCTTTGAAGTGGTGCATGAGTTTTTGACATGTGTTTTGGACCACAAGAGTTAAGACCATTTAAAAGATTTTTTTTCCTTTTAAGACAGGATGCAAGGAAATTCCTTTGCATCAGTATTGCTCTAAGTGTTTTAGAAAACCCTGGGTTTCCTCAAATGTTTACCAGTGACATCTCAATGAGAAGATCAGTAATGGCAGACAATGATATTCACCCAGTATCTATTGTTCCCTGTAGTGCCATGGAAGAATGTTAAGTTCTGGGTCTTGGCTTAGATGGGACAATGGTAAGATACTCAACAGGCCAGGCCAATGTTCTGTGTGAACTGAGCAGAGGTGCCAACTCCAGGTTGGGAAGTTCCTGGAGATTTGGAGGTAGATCCAGGGGAACGCACGGTTTGGGGATGGGAGGGACTTTAGCAGGGTATAATGCCACAGAGTCCACCCTCCAAAGCATCCATTTTCTCCAGGGGAACTGATTTATGTTGTCTGGGGACCAGTTGTAATTCGGGAAGGTCTCCAGGCCCCACCTGGAGGTTGCCAACCCTAGAACTTAATGAGTCCCCTAAACCGTGCCTGAATCTAAGCAGTGGTCAAAGGCCCATTCTGCATCTAGCATTCGCTCTGCTGTTTTACCAAACCCATGTTGGAACAGAAATTCCCCTCTACATTGCATGCCACTTTCACTTTCTTTGATTATTGGATTTTATGGTAGCCTCCGCACTGCATGCTGGTTTCACTTCCATTGATCTCTTGACTTTATGGTACTGTCTGCATAGATTTATGGCCATTTTTGGGGCGTTCGGGGGTGACTCTTTAGTCAGTACAGCATTGGCCTGGTGTATTTGAATGTGGGTTTGGCAAAGCAACAGAGTGAATGCTAGATGGAGAATGGGCCACTATTGCTCAGCAGACAAGTGTGGAAGGTATCTTCTAAAGGCAAAATGTTTGGAAGACTAATGCTCTGTGTGTTGGTTCCTAAAGTTGTTGGTTCTTAATGTATGGTGAGGGAAGCAGGGGGGAAAACCCTTACCTCATTATATACCTCATTAATAGCATTCTGGGTACTTGCCAGACCAATCCATGTGGACATTTGCTACCAGAGGTCAGCTTCTAGAGGAGGGAGTCCCAACCTTTTTGAGCCCGTAGGCACCTTTGGAATTCTGACACGGGATGCTGAGTGCAACCCCAAAATGCCTGCCTCAGGAGGCAAAGCCCATCACAAAATGGCTGAAAAAAGAAGTGGAGCCAACCAAAAATATCAGGGAGGGAGGTCATGTACAGCTCTTATAGTGACTCTTCAAAATTTCAGGTAGAAACTCTGTTTAGTAGGATGCCTTTCAAAATGAACACATGTTTACAAATACGTTCTTGTATACACACAGTTTACTTTCAGTCACGCAGTGAAGAGCCAGTGAAATGCTGCTGCCAAAAGAACCTTTTAAAAAATCTGCACAGCCAATCAGATCTCCAATGGCCAATCAGAAGTCCTGTTGGGCAAAAGCTCTACATGGCGTGGCCCATTTTCTAAAAACTCTTGGTGTGCACCAGGAAAGGAAATCCCCGTTAGGATTAACAAACCAGTCATACAGGGCTGCTGTACCTGTGTAACTGGTTCAGAGAGAAGAGGCAACATTTTCAGCCATGACAATTTGCCACTCTAGGTGCAACACTGCACCAGAGGTTTCAGGCACATACTTTAGCTCAACTGATTAGAATATAGTGTAAGTATATTGTAAGGCAGAACAAAAAAAGACAGATGATGTGTGCAGTCAGTTTTAATTTACACATGATGACAAACAAAGCAAAGGCAGAGAGAGGGGTTGAGGCTGCTGGGGTCCAGGGCCCGCGAGGAAGCCATTGTGCACAAATATAAGCGGAACATGCATTCCTCAGATGGCAATGATTAGGAGATAGTGGGCTGGCCATTGTGATCTAACCAAGACTTGAATAGAAATGGTGGGTTGGGGGGCATTATTGAGAGAGGGGACAGGAAGTGTGATTAGTTGTGCTCCCTATTTTCTGTATTCTCCACGTTTAAAATTAATCTCTGCCCCCCCCCCATGAGACATGAATCTGTCCCCATGCAATGGGAGGTTTTGCATCTTCCCTCTGCAAGATGTTTGCATGCTTCCCATTCTAGAAGAGCATGGGACATGGGAAGTGCAAGACAGTTACACCTACTGTCCTCCAAACTACCCTAAACTAGCCTTGAGAAGAGTTCAGAGTGCATTATGATTTCCCCTAGCAACCTTTCAAGCCTCCTCAGAGTCACTTAGTGTTGCCAGGTCCCTTTTGCCTGCCAGCAAGGAGATTGGGGGGGGGGGACATTCCAGGAGTGGGAAGTGACATCCCCCCCCCATCCCCCTGAAACAGTGACATTGCACGCAATGTGCTGCATCACCCAGAATGACATTGGCATGTTGGGGGTGATGCTCTAGATTTGGGGCAAAATTCTATGGTAAAATCAGCATCAGAGTTTTACCCAAAATCCAGAGTGTCCCCCCCCCCCCCAACGCCACCGACATGCTGATGTCACTTCCGGGTGATGCAGGCATGTCATGTGCAGCGTTGCTGTTTGGGGGGAGGATTCCCTCTCTCCAGCTAACTGGCCGGTGGTGGACAGGAGCCCAGAAAATCAGGGGATCCCCCATAGGGCAAATGGCAGCCCTAGAGTCACTTTATATGTTCACCTTGCATCATGGGTAATGTCCTAAATATATTAATTCCCTGTGGTGGTTCAGATGATTTTGGAATGCTCTCTCCTTTCCCCCATGGTTTATATTTTTCTGTTGCCTCCTTCTCCTGTCAGCCGTGGTCTTTTCCCTTTTGCATTTTCATTTAAGTTTTAAACCTTTCCTTAATTGACATGCTCTTCTTTTTTCACCCTGCTCAATTTAAGTAGGTCTATTCCACCTTAAAAGCACAAAAATAGGGGGAAGCGGTCTTCCTACAGTTCAACAGAAACCCTGTCAGGCAAAGAATACACTGTATTAATCCATTGTGGACCCCCCCCCCTTCCACAAATCTCATCCAGGAGATGGATAAGCATAGGTGTGTGACTTTTTCAAGTGCAGTTTTAAAAATCCTCTTAGGAAAGCATTTATGCAAATACCCTTCACATGTAAAATTGAAAGATGCCCAGATTAGGCTGAAAATTGGGCCTATCTCATGCTTCTTGAGACATGTGGCATTGGGTTTGGATCATTATGTGTTATAATGTATAGGAAGCAATCAGACACTGAATTACCACTCAGATAGCAGAGCCAAAAGTCCCATAATGCTTCTGTCGGCAACCATTTAAGCCATGAATGATGGAGGGCTTCTCTTTTTATGTTACTTTTAGGAAAATATTTTGACAAGTTCTGTATACAGTGAAACGAGTAGCTATTGTTGGATGTGTTTCAGATCATTCCCATATCACAGGATGTATTGATTACTTTCATTGTACGTATGTATGTATGTATGTATGTATGTATGTACTTACTCTCTTTCTAGATTAAAGACCACGGAAAATTGACAGGTAGATAACCGTATTGATTCAAGTCAAGCAGTTAATGCAAGAAGCTTTGTATGTGACTTATAAAACTTTATGGGTGCTGTCAGTATAGGAGGGGCTTTATTTAATTGAATGGAAGGCCAAAGGGAGGGGGGAGCCCCAAAGTTAACTAACTCCTCATTTTGTGTTGATTTGCCAAATAACATTACATGATGTCCTCTGCTTGCGGGGAGGATTTTCTTTCCATATTTAAAGCTCCCCTTTCCTTTTTAAAAAAACTTCAGAGGATGAAGAATAATGGGCTGGAACAAGCATTAGGCTGAAATCCCTTGGCCTGGTTCATATTTCAAAAAGAGAGAGAGAGAGAATAAAATAAAAATCCGCAGCCAAAAACCAAACCCAGAGCTGAATTGTTCAGGCTGTATTACAAGTCCTGGCCATGTGGTTTTTATTTGTAAATACTGTGAGAAGTTTTGCTTTTGCAATACTTGTAATGAAGGCCAGATGATGGTGGACATCAAGAGACCTCAGACTGCAGACATGGCTGTCTTGGCAAGGTTCCGATTTGGAGGCCTGGGTCTCCAGCTAGCACTACTAACCCCCCAGGCCTGGTGTCCTTCCACCCCAGCCTACGGTTCATGCTGCCCAACCAGTCAAAAGGTACCCAGCTGCAGCACCCTCAAGATATGTGGCATGTTAGTGAGTAACATAAGCAAAAACTTCCCCCAACAAGATTACAATATAGCACTTAAACATAGGCTGAGGTGAGGGGAAGGGTAGGGTAGGGCAATGAGGACTGACTGCAAGCCAGTGTAGTTGAACCCAAATGAAACTGCCCCCTCCTAAGTCAGACCACCGGTCTCAAGATCAATATTGTCCACTCTTAAGTGCCAGCAGTTCTCCAGAGTCTCAGGTAGAGATCTTTGAAATTACCTAAATACCTGATTATTTTACCTGGAGATTGAACCTGGCATCCTTTGTGTGCCAAGGAGATGCTCTACCACACAGCCATAGGCCCAGCACATGTTATTTCCTTTACTTGGAAATGAGGGCTGATGCCAGAAGATTAAAACTGGGTTCCAAGGAACAGAGAGCAGAGATGGCTAGTTGTTGTGGGTAGGAGTTCCAGGGACTCTGTGGCTGCCTTAATGTGCTGCCAGGTTCAGTTTAGCTTAGCTCTTTTCCTAATGTGCTAGTTTACTGCATGTTTGGAGGGCAGGGGTTGAAAAAATCGCATAGCATTCATTGCGTGTGAACCCACAATGGATCAGAGAGGAGAGAGAGAAACTTGTGTCCTTCTCCAATAACAAGGAAACTCGGGGCTATCCAGTGAAATGAACAGGTGGTATGTTCAAGACAGACAAAGTGCTTTTTCACACTAGGCACAATTAATTTATGGAACTCACTGCCACAAGGTATGGTGGCCACAAACAGGTAAGAGATTTTAGCATTTGTCTAAATTAATGGAGGGGGTATCTCAGTAGCTTGAAGCAGAAAGGAGCTTTTGGCTTTCTGTCCCATTTATGGTGCCCCTGGAAGAATCTGGAGAAAATAAGATGTTGGACTAGATAGACCTTTGGTCTGATCCAGTAGAGTACTTTGTATGTTTTTTACACAGTCTGAAGTAGTCAAGGATTCTGTCACCTCTGTCCACATAATGTGTTGATCGGTTCTTATTACTTTCACATTTCTAAGCCCTTAACACGCACTGCTGTGGCCTTTTCAAGCTTGGCTCTGCTACCACAATTGCTCGAAGACCTGTTTAAAATTGTTTTGGTGTGAAGGCTGCCTTGGGGAACCACATGTGCCTGCCCAGATAGTTTAATCCATTTGCACCCTGCTTTATGCGCTAATATTGATTCAATGTGCAAAAACTGGACCAAAGATCTTGTAACAGTATTTTTTGCCTTTATAATATGACTGAAGGTTTTTTGTTTGTTTTTTTTGTCTCTGGTCCAAATACGGAAAAACACTTAGAAACTGCAGGTGAAAGCGCCATATGAACAAAAAACACACATATACAGGAAAAGAACACAAATTGTAGATACAAAAAGATATTTAGAGGGCAGGTCATAGCATTAGTAATACAGGGGAATCTACTTTTTGTATTCTGACTTCAGCTTTAAAACAGGATTTTTCAAGAATCTCTACATTCAGGAAACTCTTTAAACAATGGTGTAGCTGTTAAGGAGACTTTACATTGTTCCCATGGAACTTCTGTACATTGCAAATGGATGTTGCCAAGGTGAGGCCAGTCGGAGCATTATACCACTTGGAATACTAAATTGCCCCCTTCTAAGTTTTTTTTTCTGAACAGCCGTTTAAATCTGGCATCTTCTAACTTTAGTTTAAAGACTATGTCTTTTTAAAATAGAAAAAAAATCTGGTTAAAACTAATTTAAGTGGCAGATGATGATCTCTGTTACACACAAAAATTATAGTGTTCCAGATTCCATCCACTTGAAACCGGCACACACACACTGTACCCACCCAAGATTCCCCCTGGATAAATGTGGATTTTTCAACAGCACAATTACCAGTATCATTTTAACCCATCCTAAGGTTCCCCATTTATGATTGTGAGAGTGCTCAAAAGGGGGAAGGTGTAAATGAACGGAGTGATCATTTAAGGAAGGGAGGTAAAAGCATCTGAACTCTAAAAAAAAATCTTATTCAATGGATATTTTCTGGCACTAACAATTCCTGGACACTAAACTATAACTAGATCCTTGGGCTTGGCAATAAGATTATTGAATTTTCAGTTGCTTATCAAGAAATCACTGATTTTCTAGATAATCGCTGTGCTTGGCGATGCAGGAGTCCCATCTAAGGAACAAGTCTGACTATGGCTTTAACTTTACAAAGTAGTAGCACTTCAAAAGGGGGAACCTAGAGGGACAGAATTCCAGGGACTCTGGCCACTCTGTGAAGAGTCCATGGAGCTGGAGTGAATCATGTGATTTGCTTTCATGAGATGTTTGGGTTGTGTCTGAGTGTTATGGGGGGGGGCTCAAAGGGAGCCTCCATTGGTGGGCCCAGGTAGCTCTTGGAAGTTTTGGCAGAGAGTTCTGAAGGAGGTACCTGTTAACATCATGACAAGCACTTCTTATGCCTCTTGGGCCTCATAGTTGCCCTCTGTGGATTTCCAGAGCATCCTGGAACACATCCTCTTCCCTAGTAAGGGAGCGATTGGTAGTGGTTAGCAAGCTGTGTTTTCAGAGAAACTTGTCTGCCATCATTGATGTTATATGAGGAACCCACCAAGCAGTGTCTAAAAAATAGAACAAAATGGATTCTCCAGAATACAGTTCGAAACCCCTAGTAGTAAAGAAATTCTTCCCACATCAGTTCATTCTGTTTGTATTGTGAAAAGCAAAGGAAACTGGACCAGCATCAGCTTGCTATTTAATCTTCCTTAAATTAAGATTGTGGGAGATCTGAAAGATTTAGTGGGAGTGCCTCCTTGAAAGACTGAAATTATGCATGTGTTTTTAGCTGTTGCATGGGACAAACCAAAGATGTTGCTTAAAATGGTGAGCTATTGATCTTCAGTTAATGATAATGATGATGATGTTATCTGCCTTTCCAATTTATTTACTTAAAATAATAAAAATACGGTTTCTTAGTGACATCATGGAGGCAGCCAACCAGTGCCATGCAGAGCTGGTTTTGGCTTCAAACATTCACAACTGACTTTCACTTTGGGGAATGGAAAATTACAGATCTTCACAGCATGCCTAGCTCTATATGCTGTTCCTTCCCGTATCATTACCCTCCTCTCCCGGGTGACAGATGTAGAGACACCTGAGTTGCTGTCTGTTCTTTCCTGCATTGGGGCCACAGTTCCTAGGGCACTCCTGGCCAATGCTCATAAATAATGTCAGCCCAAATGTATTTTAGTTACAGTGCTGCCTGCTGCTTTTCCCTTCTCCAGTTCCTCTGAATAACTCCATGCGATTATGTTCCCCAGATGTGTAAACCCGTCAGGTTATATTTCATAGACGCGCAAGTGGTGACACTTAAATCCATTGGACAAGTCAGCTGTTAGTGACTTTCCATACTCCCATTTCCATGTGCCTGTGTTTTAAAAAGTAAACACTGAGATCATTATTTTCCTTAGCATGCAAATTAGTGTTTTCTTAATAAAATCAGCATGGGGCACACTTAATGAGATGGGGAAGCTCCATGATTGTGTGTTCTTTTCCATTGAAAAATCTGGTAGCACTCTGTGATTGAGGAGTTGTAAACCAGAGTGGAAACGGTACCTGTCTGTTCAGGTGCTTCACTACACTCATGCCATTTTGACAGGGTTTCCTTGGGGGAAAGAAGGTTGGCATATTTTTGAAATATCGAGTCTGTACTCAATATTTTCTTGGGTCTGATTACCGGATGTGGTTGCTATATAGCTTTTCTGTTGTGTTTTATGAGCAGTCGGCAGCTTGCTCTGAAGAGAATTCTCCTCCCTCAACTTTAAGTTGTATTACAAGCAGGAGAACCACTGAAGTTCAATATTTGCTGCAGAACTGGACTATAAGAGAAAATGTTCACAAACAATTCCCACTTTCCATTCCCTTCTACACATTTCTTCTACTCCTATTGACAGACACGGTTTCCCTGATGCTGATTTTTCCGCACTTTTTGAAGCCAGCCAATCAGGGGCCACTTAGTGAACATGACAACACAACGGCAGATCTGGCTATGTGATACGTCACTAAGAGCAAGCAAAACTCTCCTGTTGACAGCACTCTACACAGAGGAGTGGAAGAGGGAGCATATCCCCATTGTCCAGGCTGATGTTCTGCCAGGAGCAAGGCAGGAAACATTTGTGGCATCGTCACCTCCCTGCTCCAGCTCTCCTCCTGTGCAGTGATGCATGACTAGTGAAAGCAGAATGTGTAGGTGCATCCAAATGCAACTGCATCAGAATAAAGAAGGTCTGGCCCAATGTTCCCCCACATCAACTTTGAAAACCACTTTGTGCCCTTCTGTAAAAGCTTGTGAAAACCATAATGGGGGGGAGGGGAGAAGGGAGATGCTGAAAAGGTGAAAGTCTTTATGAAACTCCCCTTCCCTGTTTTAGTTGGCATTGTTTTTGTATCATTTAGTGGGTGGCAGGGGAGGCTGGGATGATCTCTAGCCCCTTGCCATATCTTTCCTCCAGATTCCCTTTCCTCCCAGTCTCCTTTCCCTACCTATCCCCCATCCCCGCAGTCTGACTGCCTCTCCTCCCCAGTTTAGTCATAAAACTGAATGGCAGCTATTCATCTGTATGGATGAAAGTCAGAGAGACAGTGTGCTGAAGTGCTTGGAGTGTTGGACTAGGATCTGGGACACCCAGTTTCGAATTCCCACTCTGCCATGGAAGCTTGCTGTGTGACCTTGGGCCAGTCACACATACACACACACAGCCTAACCTTCCTCACAGGGTTGTTATGAGGATAAAATAGAGAAGAATGTATGCCACTTTGGGTTCTCATTTGGGAGAAAGGTAGGCTATACATTAATTAAATAAGTAAATGCCAAGTTGTTATCGTGGTTAGAGTTTCATACTAGAATCTGGGATACCCAGGCTGGAATTCCCACTCGGCCATGGAAATTAGCTGTGTGACATTGGGCAGTCACACCGTCTTAGCCTAACTAGCCTCACAGGGTGGCTGTTGTAAGGGTAAAATGGAGGAGGGGAAAAGGATGTTGTAAGCGGCTATGGATCCCCACTGGGGATAAAGGCAGAGTATTCATATCCTGGGGGAATTAAGCCTGCTCCCTGATCCTGATGATCCATGCCATAGAGAAATAAGTCCAATCTTATACTACATAGTCCCACCTCTTTTGTTCTCTTCCTTGGTCATGCTGGAGTGTGACACATGGAAGAGCATGACAGGAAGCTAGCAAAACACATGCAGATATGTTGGTGCACACACAAACACACATGCTTGCACACAGTTAAAAGTCTCTTTAAAGAAACGGTTTTCAACATTTCCTGAACAGTGTCACGGCTCATTTCTGACATTAACACTTGGAGATGAAAACGACATGTAAGCTAGATAGAAGAGAGCATTTGTAACATTCCCTTGCGCAATGCTACAACTGTCCCAGAAGCCAGCTCTGGGGAGAATGAATGGAGGGCTTAATAAATACTATTGCTGCTTTCATCTTCATACATAATAAACACAGCTTCTGTAAATAACTCTTTTTATCTGTCAAACATTGTAGGCACATATGCCACACTGATTGTCACGGGGGTCATAAATAAACAATGGATCTGTCTGCACGTTGCTTATGTTTGGTTTTAAAACATCTGTGCAGGAAAAAAATGGTAGCAAACCAGTTTCGATCGTAAAGAGAAAGCTTCGACTCTCTGTGTTAAAATGTTTTCTTAAACATCTAATTTTTTACAAGGGGGAGGGCAGAAAATGGCAGAAGTCAGAGAACAGCTCTGTACTTCAATGACGGTGTACTGCCGTTTTGTACCGTGTGCAAATTAGATTCTCCATTGCTTGGATATAATTATAGCGTCTGAGTGAAGCAGTGGGTAGAGTGTCAGTTTGGACCTATGGTTAGGTCTGAAATAAAGTTCCCTGGATGACTTTGGACTGGTCATTCTATTTTAGTCTAACCAGCATCACAGAATTGTTGTAGGCTGGAATGCAGGGAAGCCCCAGGTATGCTGCCATGAACTCCTTGGAAGGAGAGCATCAAGACAGAAACGTCATTGGTTCATTTGGTATACAGTTCTTAAAATCCCAGACATTGAAACTACAGAAGGCAGATTGTATGTCCAGTCTAAGTAATCATACTTATTTCTCATAATTTATTTAATTGAAATTTGAAATATTGCAGAAGTTGGAATTCTGGGGAGACGAAAAGAATGGTCTTTATACATGATGGCACAAGAGTAAGAGAGCATGGCTATAGGCAACATGAGAAAGATCCCTGTGGACACTGAAGCTCTTTGGAAACGCTTACTCTGGTTTAGAATTTCTGACTACTAAGCATCTATGATAAATATACAGGGGCTGTGTAGTCCACAGAGGCTAATGCACTTTAAGGCATTCTGCTGTGCACACATGGAAATCTCTAACCATAAAAAAGAAAGTTCAACTTTGAGACTTTTGGAATTGTAGTTGTCACTGCCCACATGTTTTCAGGCCCATCAACGAAACAATGAGAGCTGGAAAGTTCCTTACTGTTAATCAATAGCTTCTATTCCCAGGGCTGTGTGTGTAATCCTCACTTCTGACAAAGTCAACAGAAATATGGACGTCATGTTGAAAGCAGCCAGCTTTGCTTTGGAACTGTTAAATATTGCCGAAGGTTTTTGGATTTTTTAGGTAATGACTGCAACTGATTACAAGCTTGACAGCTGATGAGGCTGGTGCTAGGAATGTGAAATTGGTTTTGTTTTACAGCACGTTTGATAAAGCTGACATTTGTTATCATCTATGGCCGAGACAACAACTAAATTAACAGTCCCATCCTAAGCAGAGTTATACTCTTCTAACCCCTTTGACTTCAGTGGATTTAGAAAGGTGTGACTCTGCTCAGGATGCCACTGTAAACTAACCTCAGCAGGAGCCTGATACCTGGCATAAAACAATGTTTAAAAATAAGCAGCTCGTCCCTAAGGTTGTATGAGAAATCTGTAGGCCAGAGGAGTCCTGACTAATGTATTTAAAAATATTTGTATCCTGCCTTTCCAATAAGGCTCAAGTTGGCTGAGTGCAAGAATTAAAAATATACAACAGCTATCAATGAAACAGGCTAAAAACATATCAAAATGCTAAAACTCAACTCATAAATAGCAATAATCTGAAACAGACCTGTAGCTACAGTGGGGCATTTCGGGGCCTGGCCCCCTGACTTCCTGACAAGGCCCCCTAACTTCCATCTAGCCCCCAGGCCCTCTGGCTCTCTGGGCCACCCAGAGGACTCTCAGCTCTCTGGGCCGCCTGGAGGACTCCCCACCACCGCCCCTTCCTCAAGCGTGGCTTGCTTCCCCGCGTAGGCAAGCAGAGTGTGAATGCTGCAAAAGTGAGTTTTAAAAATTTTATTTTAATTTGATTTTTAATTTTGTGATGTCAGTGCCCCCTGACTTATTTAAAGGACACCTGAATTACAAAATCCTGGCTACAGGCCTGATCTGAAATAGTCTAATTATGGTACACCAATAGCAATAATGCTGCTGCTAAAGCCCCAGTATATTTCAACAATTTCTGGTGCTTCTATGGTACAGAAGTGCAGGATCCTACATAGCTACCCCAGAATTCCTATTTCCTAACCATGGGCACTACCTTTCAGTCTTTATATGCTTTGGGCTGGTTCAAACATGCATTTACATAATTTGATTAATTTATTGTACATTATACAATATGCTGTACATTTAAGACTAGCAGCTGAATGAATGACTTCATTGAAAAATAGTGTACTTGACAAAGTGTGAGGCAACATGCTGGATCTTATCTGTGGTGTTAGGTTTCTGTTTTCCATTTCGTACTTGCAGGTGAACATGTATGTATTGACAGGCCTTTCTTTTAGCTTTTTACTAAAAATTTGCATCTTGAATAATTGCAAGACATTGAATAGAAGAAGCAAACCTTCTGGTACATTCACCCTGTTAGGTGGCAGATTTTACATGTTCCCAAGTTATATGGAAAATTCATCCCTTGGGAAAGCTGATCACATTGTAGTATCTCAACTTTCCCAACAGCTGGTCTTCCAGAGATATTGAACCATGTGATTTCCTTTCTTCATCGTCTTAAAAACTGTATCTTATTCCAATGTTCATTGGTCGTTGAGAAACAGCAATTCATTGTAAGTTGGCTTGTCAGTCTAGGTAATTGATTTAACTATGAAAAAAGCCTACTTCTGTCAACACTTTTCCTTTTAACAAATCCCACAAGGATATCTGCCCTACCCCAATATCCTATCCCCTAAACAATTGCTTGATTTTGGTGTTCCCTCTTTGATGCGGGTAGTTTATGTCACAACTCAATACAGTTAACATTCCTGACATCAGATATAGCTAAATCCATAGCTTTCCCCTCAACAAGGAAAAGTGACACTCCACCGCATGTCTGTTAAGGGATATGCTCATTATTAATTCAGCACATCATTACAAGTGGCTGTCTCTGTCAGCTTGCTGGGCCTTCAGAAAGAGACTCAGAAGCATAGTTCTTGGCTGTCAAGAGTCTGATTCAATTGCACATTGTTTTGTGTGGCCCTTTACGAGAAGGGGTTTCCTTGAAAGGGAGACTAAATGGGTTGAAAGTATCAATAGGTTGAAAGTTCCTAATCTTACTCTGGAAGGAGGGCTCCATCACTGCTGGTGCAACTCTTGGACACAAAATGGAACAACAGGTAATGAACCAAGTACATAAGAACATAAGCAAAGCCATGTTGGATCAAGCCAGTGGCCCATCCAGTCCAACACTCTGTGTCACACAGTGGTCAACACCCAGGTGACATCAGGAGGTTCGCCAGCAGGGCCAGTACTCCAGAAGCACTCTCACAGTTGCTCCCCCAAGCACCAAGAATACAGAACATCCCTGCCCTAGGGGACAACTTGTAAACAGAAGTTCCTTAATCTACTGGCATCCCTCACCATTCTTGACATAAAGGCTGCTCTGCTCACGCATGAGCACTTTAAGTTGTTCTCATATGCCAGGAACAGTGGTATGCTCCCCCACAGCCCTCCTGCAATTCTTCTGAAACAGTGATGTGCCATCCCATTGCTCTGCTTCTCTTTACCACCACCATGATTTCCATTGGTCTTTATTGTCACTGGGAAGTGTAAAGCTCCTCTCTATCCCCTTGCCCCTGGGAAACTTTGCTAGCCTTATTGAAACTTTTTTGGCAGAATCCTTCACATTTTTTTTTCTTTAATAAGAGCCCCATAGTTCTTTTGGGTTTTAGTCTGGCCTGAATTTCAGTGATGATCCCAGGCCGTTTAGTTTTATCAGAGTGCTGCTTCGAAAACATAGCATTGCCCTTTTGGTTGCCCCACTACCTTAGCAGCCCAGTAGCATCTTAGAGACCAACAAGATTTTCAGAGTATAAGCTCTTGAGAGTCAAAGCTCCATTTGAAGTTGAGTTCATTCACAAATTCAGAACAATGAATCCCCCAAAGGCTGAACAGAGATATAGGATTCTTATCTCACTACAAATGTTAATTTTCTTCCCCCAGGCATTTCCCCTCTGCTCTAATCAAGCTGATTACATTCTACATTGCTTCTTTGCAACCTGACTTCTTTGCAGCTCCAGTCCCACCTGACTGGGATGAAAGGACTTCGGGATCTCCATTCCTACTGGTATCTGATAAAGGGATCGTTGACTCTTGAAAGCTTATACCCTGAAAGCTTGTTGGGCTCTAAGGTGCTGCTGCACTCAAATCTAGCTCTTCTACTGCAGACCAGCATGGCTGCTCTGCTGAAACTACCATAGCAGCAACTCCCTGCATAGACCTGGCAACTCAGGAGGTGGCAGGTGGGCTGGGTAACCGTAAGGGGACCTTTGACAGAGGAGTGATTGTTGTTACTGTTAGAAAGGGGAAGAAAAGCCATCCTGTTCATTGCTGCACTTTCCCCAATCCTATCCTCCAAAGAGGTGCTGATGCCTGATGAACTTGGGGGCTTTTATAATGTCATCAGCTCTAGCCTTTCCCAGGGGGACTCTCCAAATTGAGTTCATGTTACTAATACATGGTTAATGAGATGACTGATCAGAACAAATAATTTTGTTGTGTGTCTCCACCACCACTTTTCCACATAGATCTATGCTATCACAAGCCCAGTTAGGATTTGTTGTGTGTTGTACCTTTCCATAGCTCTTGGGTGGGAGAAAGCTGTTGCATGTTACAAGGCCTTTTTCCTTTGATGCTGTCTGATAAACCTCTGATAAATGGCGCATTTGAAAGCACGAGAGCCATCTGAGAGCACTATCATTGCTCAGTCTGTTTTAAACAGCACAACTCAAAAGAGGATTCCAGCATAGACACCTCCCGATAATGACATTTCCATAGGTGCTTAAGTTCAAATTAACTGTTCAGAAAACCCAAATTAGAGTCAAAGAGGATGCGAGCCAATTTGCTGAGCACAACAATCATGGGCAATGAAAAGTGTTCTGCTAGATTGCTGCTTAAATCGTATCACCGTTGCTGCCTCGGTGGGAGAGCGGTGCAGAATAATAATAGCCGGCAGCTAAATGTAATTTAATTATTAGCTTTTTGCATTGGTTAGCTGTTGCATTGTTTAAAAAGAAACATCCCCCCCCCCCTTCTACCAGGTGTACAATGCCCGGGCACTGTTAGAAATCATTGTGGAACTATGGCAGGAGGAATAATAGATGGCTGATCTAAAGGTAGCATTTAAATGAGCTGAGGTCACATTGTTGAATGCTGGACATGGCCAAAGGGTGGCAAGTTCATTTCCACTGGAGGGGGGAGTCCTTTTGTCCTATTATGCAGGTCGCTTTTGAGTACATGTGGCAGTATAAAAAGTTAAAGTGATGCCTGATCTAACATGCCAGGGTAATTCGTCATTTTTGTTTATTTATTTACAAATTTATATTCCACTCTTCCACATCTGGTCAAAGCAGCTAACAATAATAAACAGCAAGTTAAGCATACAACCTATCAGCAATGAAGCTAAACTTAAAGGCAAATGTAAGTAACAGTCATAATAAAACAGCAAGATTAGTCACAAGTGAAATCTGTGGGGGGAAACAACAATCAGAAAATTCATCTCCTGGAGAAAACAACTTCTTTCTTCTCAGCCAAAAGCCCTACGAAGATTAATGGCTTTTCAAGCTCACTGTGAAGTTCAGTGCCATCTTAAGCAGAATTACACTCTAAATCTGTTGAAATCAATGGGCTTAGAAGGGCAGTAGGATGGGGCGGTAAAAGGGAAGGTGTACGATGGACCTCCTTTGGCAAGTTGTCCGGTAAAATGGGGGCCATCGTGTAAATGGATCAAGCCCTCACTGAGGTCAGTGAGATGAATTACATAGCAGCAATTTATTTGCCAACCTAAGTCCTTACAGGGAGATGCAATTTCATATACAAAGTGCTTTCTGATCTGTATCTTTTAAACTTGTAATTGGAATTCAGGTTTCTCGACACCAAAGCAACTCCATCTATATACCTAGTTTTTCTTCATTCCTTTTTATCCCTTCCCATCTGAGAGGCATCCTTGTTAATCTGTTGCAGCAAAAATAACTAAAAATACAAATACAAATCCAGAGGCACTTTAAGGACTTGAAGATGCCTCCAAACTATGAGATGGATCCCAAGCAATGCTCCCTCTAAGCTTCACAGTGTTCTGAGCAGGAATTCTACCTCATGAGTGAAAAAAGCTAGTAGCATTAATGTTGTGAGTGAGTCTACATTTGATTATTGCATAAATTAATTTTTTAGATTATTTCCATAACTTTGTAAAAATCTCAGAATTATTTTTAAAAGAACTATAAACTACATTTTAAGAATAATTTAAACATAAGAGAAAACAGAATCAAGTCAAATTTCATTACAGAAAATGGCTTCCGGTCTGGCTCCCGCGCATGGCGGACGCTTCCTCGGGTCGCTCCCGAGGGCGCCTGAGCCACCAGACGTCACCGAGTGATAAAGCGACCATCCGCAAAAGTGGAAAAGAAAAAGAAAAGATCGGCTTAACTGTGAGTTGTCAAAATGCAGAGAAAAAGAACTGAAAATTGTTTCCCCCCCCTCCCAGCGAAAAAGGCGAAGAGGTTAATCCTCCATCTATACAAGCGCAAAAGAAAAGGAGGGGGGGGGATGAATTGAGCGGACAGTGATGTTTTCCTTTGATGTATTTGAAAGCGAGAAACTTGTCTCTCTGGAGCACATTTTAAGAACTTTCTAAAAGTAAACAAAAAAGAAAAGATGTCGGAGCTGGGCAAAAGCGAGCGGAGAAGGAGGGAGGGACTTCCGTCTGGGCGTTTGTTTGTGCGCAAGAGCCGGCTGTTGAATGTTTGGACTGTTTATGGCTGTGAATCCGACGGGAGTTTTGCAAAAAAGATAAGTTGGAATTGTGACAGCGAAAAGTGCCTGATAAGCGCTTATAAGTCAACAATTGCGAGGAGGACCCATAGAGAGTCTGGGAGCGAATATAAAAGCGAAAATGAAATTGATACCATTCTCGAAAATGGGGACCTCCGGAGCATGAAAGGAAGAGGATTTATAGTACATGAACTGAGCGTATTAACAACAACCCGAAGGAGGATCTAATAAGCCGGAAAGAGAAGACACAGAGGAAGCTCCTCCACGTCAGCGATAGTAAAAGTACCCAGCACGCAAAGAAGCGGTTCTGAATGTGCACAGAAGAGACCCTTTTTATTAACAGAATCTCAAAGGAACATTACTAACATACTAACAGAGAATACATGTAACAGGACTAAGAAAAGAAGTTTGGCAACACACAGAAGAAGCCCAAGAAGATTAATTGGACATTACTAACAGTTTAATTTACCAGTTTATATATCACTCAGCTTTCTCTTTCTCCCACTGTCTACCCTTTCCTTTTTTTCTTTTAAGCGAAATACCTCCCCTTTTTAGGGGAGCCAGTAAAACCTTTATTACAAAATTTCATTACAGAAAATGTCCTCTAAGGAGAACAGGTCTCTCTGCCCCTTTCCATTACATTGGTAGACCTGGCCTCCGGAGAAGAGGTCTACCTGCCCTAGTCCACTGTATTGGTAGACCTGGACTGTCACCCTGCACTGACCCTTAGAAAACATACCAGCACTTGTGGGGGGGGGGCTCTTGCAGTCTACTTTGTGGGAGGGGTTCGTGAAATACGACAAATTGCAGGTCAAGTATAATAGAGGTGGAACAATCACTGTCAGAACCCTGCCTAACCTAACAAACAGGAAGTTGCTTAAATGTTATCAACCTGCCCAAACAATTTATTTATTCAAATATAATCCCTCTTTTCCTGTGACTCGAGGCAGTTTACAAATCCTACTGAAAAGCATAATGGATGTGCAAAAAATATATATCTATTTTTCTGGCTCCATTATAGCCTATGGGGACCATTATAGGCAATGGGCCCCATAGGCTATAATACAGCATTGATCAGGGGGTATCTGGGGCTCAGGGAGGGCTGTTTTTTGAGGCAGAGGCACAAAATTTGTAGCATAGCTGCTGGTGCTTCTCTTCAAACTCATCAAGTTTCAAAAAGATTGGACCAGGGAGTCCAATTCTATGAGCCCCAGAAGGAGGTGCTCCCGTCCTCCATTGTTTCCATTGGAAGGAAAATACCTTAGTGTGAGCTGAAGCTAAAATCCTTGAGCTGGCAGCTAAAATTTTGTGTGCTAGTGCTCCCTAGCACAGCTTAGAGGGAACTCTGAGCCCAAGATATATTTTCACTCACAGAAGTAGCAGAAAACTCCCTTGTGTGGGTGGAAGGGCTCCATTTGGATCCAATCCCATGGTTTAGACATAGCATATTCTAGTATAAACTAGAGTCCCTCAAGTGCAGAGAATATCTAAGGTAGTTCAGCTTCATGCAGGGAAAGCAGTTGCATATGCAAGTGAACATTCTTGAAACCTGTAGTCAACAAAAATGTGGCTGTCTATTCTAGCAGTACAAATCAGTTTAGGATTACCAGATGTCCTGGTATCTGTCCTTTTTTGGGCTCTTTTAAAAAAACCTGATGAAAATGTCCACTTTTGGGGGTTGGAAGGTTAGGAATATTCCTAGTTAGTAGCAATTATCACAGCTTTAATAGTAGGGGTATTTAAAATGATATTTGTCATAGTGATCATTTGCTTGAGGTAGTCAGTCCAAAAATATGTCCTCTTTTTTCCTTTCCAAAATATGGTAGCCCTAAATCAAGTGCATCAATCTGTGTGTGTGTGTGTGTGAATGAGAGAGAGAGAGAGAGAGAGAGAGAGAGAGAGAGAGAGAGAGAGAGAGAGAGATATGTTGAATGTTGCAATGTAGGTACATGAAATTTATAGGTGGGCTGGAAGAATAGCGAAGCTAGCTGACAACAGGAAGGAAGGAAAGAAAAATAGGTCAGAGCATCTCGTTTGCTCTTTACACTGCCATGGTTGATTGGTTATTCTCATCACCCTTTGTTTAAAATCATTTTGGAATTAATTGGCGTTCATTAGCATGAGTCTTTGTAGCAGAGTTGCAGAAACAGTCATTAATGTAGCTAATAAACATAAAAAAGAAGGGGGAAATGATCCTATTACCAGGTCCCTACAGGCTGTTAACTAACATTTTGAATAAGAATACATAAACATAAATTAAACATTTTTACCAAGTGCTAAGAATATGGGGATTTAATGTGGCATCCTGAAGTAACGCTCCAAAATGTTTTGATGTGATAGGTGGGCTTAAAATGAAATATAACAAATCTTTCTAAAGAGGCCTATAAACTTAATCAGAACTTAGTGCCATCCTCATAGACAATACCTACTGGAAGAGGAACCTATCATGTCAAAAACGTTTAAATCTTAGATGATACACCTAGAATTTCTAGGAGGTTTCCAATTCAGGCCCTGATTGGAACCCATCCTTCTAAACTCCAGGAACGTTGCTGGATTGTGTCTTCCAAGCATTCCCTCGGACCAGACTTGATATCTTTCAAATGTCACCATGGTCCAGTCACCAAAAGTCAGAGGCTGTGGAGTCTAATCCCCATCCACTGTGAGATGATAACAATCACTACAATGTAGTAACAATTAGAAATACAAAGCACACTTGTTTGTCATTTGTCTTATGAATTCCTTTCATGTGTTTCAACTTTTTAAAAAGAAACTCAAAATGGCTTGCAAAGAAGAATGCTGTATTAAAATTGATTGTTTTTCATCAGTACAAAACAAAACTATGAAAAAATAATTTTAAAACTTGGGTCAGGATAAAAATGTAAAGAGCTGCACATGCCTGATGGTAGATGACCCAATTCTGAAAGTGATAGTCTTTTAAACTACTGATTGTCCTATTCATTCTGGTTGTATTTACTGTTCTTACTACTTTAGAAGTCACGCTTCTTCTTTTTCTAATATAGACCAAAATGGCCATTTGCAGGCAGAGACCAAAATCAGCATAGAATTTTTCTCCTGTTCTACACAAGTGGCATCCTGTTGTGTAGGATGGAGAAGCGGAAATGGTTCAAAGCTTAGCACTTTGTACCTCCTTCTATAAAGAGAGGGTGACCTTCACAAGGCTACTGCAGATGGATCCTGAGGATGTGAACATTCCTTGAAGAAGAAAAAAGCATTTGTATTCAAAGGTTTTGAATCTTCGTTTTTCACTATTGGTTGGCCGATTTGTTTCTCCTCTTGCACAGTTTCTGTACATAGTTTTTACAAATCCTATAACCATCATTTATATGGATCATATAATACTGATTTATTGGCATGCTGGTAATGTCTAAAAGGCATACTCCCCCCCCCCCGAAAATATTTGTGAGAGGAAATAGAGGGGGGGGGGGCTTAAAGGGTTTGAATTTCACAGGAGAAAATGGAAACCCCAATGGATTGTCAGGTCAAAATGGCTGGGATGAAAGGTTTGAAATCTGTGCAATGCAAAATTGGTATACCAAAACAGAAGGCCTGAAATGTGCCCTATATGGCTGTAGCAAATAATGTTAGAAGTAGTGTTGTGCAACCTGCTGAAAACCCTGGTAGTCTTGTTTGTATTAACTTTCTAACAGTGCAAACGCTGTAGACCTTGTGATTTCTCAGATAAACTCAAGTGTATATTAGTGTATTTTAAGGCACTGGTAACTAAAGAAAAGTCCATATTATATTCTGTCATGACTTGTAAGGTACTGCATCTTGATTTTGATTCCTCATCCTAACTGCATGAAATTTCTTAAATTAAATTTCTGGATTACGAATCTGGAGAGCCTGGAGCCTGTCATCAATGAGCTAGGGTCTACCTCTGCAGATCATATGTAAATAAGGTCAAATGTATCAAAATACATTATGTAAATTCAGTTTGATTCAATAGCATGATGACCCCATACCAATTACAGTCCACTCCAGGTGTGGTTCTCAATACTGGGCGTATTGCTCACAATCCTTTAGTTCTAGTGAGCCGATGTGAGTTTCAATAATGCACACACAGCCTGTGGAAACAGCGGATGAAAGTCAAGGAATGATTTTTCACACAGTGCAATCCCTCAGGTGACTGAAGAGGATTTTCTCCCACTTCCCATAGAAGATACTTGTGATCCATATAAATTTATTGCTAGGAGTCCCATGTGGAGAAAAAAACTATTCAAAATGGGGGGCTGCAGTAAGGAGGAGGAAGAATTACCCTTCCTCTCCCTGTTCTTCCCGCAGCCTCTCTTGCACAATGTGTTTTTTTGTCCATGCAGGGGTCCCCAAATTCCCAACTGTGTCTCTTCAGGGGTCACGTGGGGGGGGGGCCTGCAGGAAGAGGAAGGTAAAGAAAACCTGCTTCACTCATACGTTGTAGAATTTACCCCAATTGTTGTTGCTGCCGCTGTTGTTACTACAGAGTTCCAGTTACTCTGCACAGAATATTTTAGTATGAACAAGTGTTCATTCATATTATATAATCAGGCAATCAAAGGAATAAAAACCTTACTGAAACAGGACCCCAAATTCACCAGTTTTTTAACCTCAAACAATTAAGATTTCATAAGGAGGGAGGGGGAAAAAACCCATTAAAACATGTTTTTACATTAACTCTCATGTGCGGATGGGAACAAATAAACTGCTTGAGACACCCCTAAACAATGAAAGTGGCCCACCATTGGGTCTTTTATCCCTTTTAATTTATTTTTGATGCCGCATGCAGTTCCTGAATCTCTTTTGTGAGTTGTAATAAAGTAGCCGCAGTGCAATTTTGCATGTATGTCAAGCGGTGCATGACCTGATATGCAAATTTAATACCAAGGTGCCAAAACGGAATTCATAATGTTTCACATCTACTGAGCTGTTTAAAGCAGTTTAGAAATCAATGAATATGTAATATGAAGGTGATAAGACCTAAATAAAAACCCTATTTATCTACTATGAAAAAGTATTTATACACAGAATATTTAGCACAAGCAGAAAAATGGACAGGGTTTCCAATTATATGGTTTGCATAAACAAATGCTAAATCGTGTGCTCAGAATAAATAGCTGTACAGCTCATTCCTCTGCATTATATAGTCAAAGATGCTGGAAATATTTACCAGTGTATATCGCCTTGTTTATATGTATATAAACCAAACCGCTAAAAGGAAAGAGCCTTTGAAGGGAAACCTCTTTGAGGTCACTTATTTATTTTTAATTTGGAGTATATGGGGTGCTTCATTACAGGTTTGTGTTACAGGTTTCCAGGTTATTAAAGATCAGTGAAATAAGATACACTTTTATGAAGTCTTGCGGCTCATGATAAAATGAGAGGCATAAATTCAGCTGACAGCAACAAATAAATAACAATCGTTCAGATGCATTCCATCTGTTTACCATAACATAAAAATTTAATTCTTAAAAAAAAAGATGGGGGGAAAAGAACTTGGGTTTCTGAAATTTTTGAGTGACTCAGTTAATTGGATATTTCTTCTAGTGTTTCTGCTGCAGCTGCTCTGTCACTCATCCCCGTGGCAGCAGCGGTGGGAGGGGATGTACCTCCAAAGTCCCCTCCTTTCTCTGCTACTGCAGAAGTGCTGATGCTCCAAATAATGTGTTCATTAGTTGTTGTAGATTTTCCGGGCTGCATGGCCATGGTCTTGGCATTGTAGCCTGGAAAATCTACAACAACTAATGAACTCCAGCCATGAAAGCCTTCGACAACATAATGTGTTCATTGTTCAGCACTGTCAGTATTTGTGCACTTTGCACTGTTACATAATCAAAAGGCAAGGGCCTGTCCTACATGTGGTTACCATCCAAAATGGGACGAAGACAGCAGAGTGAAGGGAGTGAAATACTGAGAGCTGGTGTGGGGTAGTGGGTAGAGTGACAAGCTAGGACTGGGCAAGACCTGGATTTAAATCTCCCACCCTTTGCTTCAAAGTTTTGTGGGTGTCTTCGGGCTTTCTTTCAGCCTGACCTCCATAAATGAGTTGTTGTGAGGATAAAGTGAAGAAGTGGAAAACCATGTATGTAATCCTGTGCTCCTTGGAAGCTGGACATAATAAAAGTGTGATAGCTAGATGCAGAGGTAACAAAGGACAAATGAAAGGAGTTTCAGTGGGGTTGACAACAGTACTGGAGAAAAAAAGGTCCTTCCCTTTAACAGAAGTGTAATATGTGGAAATGAGCAGTTAATGCTTTTGATAGCACCTCCCAGCACAATTCTGTACAGGAAATAACTAATTAGGGTACACCAAAATTTTCTTCTTGCCACTCAGAAGAAGAAGAAAAAGAAGAATGCAAAACTCTCAAGATAATGGCAATGCATCACTCACTACACCCTAGAAGTGATGATGTTGATCATCTTTACTTACCAAGAAAATTAGTTGGAAGAGATCTCCTGAAAGTTAAGCAAGCAGTTAAAGAAAAGTGAGCACTGAATGGTTACACCAAGAAAAGCAAAGAGAAGCTTCTAGTTGAAGTATACAAGGCAGACTTATTTAAGGTTACAGAAACCAAAGAAGATTATAAAAAGTTTGCAATAAAAACTCACTTTGACAACTGGAAGGAAAAGCATTTTCATGAGCAATATTTGAAAAACATAGAGTATAAAGTTGATAGTGAAAATATCTGGAAGTGGCTCCAGATGTAAGTTTTATGGATTAATGTTTTATCTATGTTGGTTTTATTAATGTTGTGAGCCGCCCTGAGCCGCTTCGGTGGAAGGCCGGTATAAAAGTTGAATAAATAAATAAATAAATAAAATAAAAATGGGCACTCATTCTATCAGCCCAAGAGCAGGCACTAGGGTTGCCAGGTCTGGGTTGGAAAATACCTGGAGACTTCGGGGGTGGATCCGGGAGAAGGTGGGGTTTGGGGAGAGGGTACCTCAGCATGGTACAATGCCATAGAGGCTACGCTCCAAAGCAGCCATTTTTGCCAGGGGAGCTGATCTCTGGAGATCGTTGTAAAAGCGGGAGATCTCCAGACCCCACCTGGAGGCTAGCAACCCTAGCAGGCACTCAGAACAAATAGTATGAAAACCAAGATTCAGAAGACTTTGCAAGATAAAGGATGAAATAGTCAACCACATGGTCAGTGCCTGCAGTAAAATTGCTCAAACTGACTATATAGAACATCACAATAGAGTTGCAGCTAAGTTGCTCCAGAATCTTTGAAAGAAGTATGGCTTACCATCAGCCAGAAATTCATGGGAGCACAAACCAGAAAACATCATGGAGAATGATGAAATGAAGATTCTTTGGTATTTCTGATTACAAACAGATAAAGACCTGGAGCATAATACCCCAGATATTACAATTGTATAAAAAATTAGAAATAGGGTTTGGATCACTGTCATTGCAATCCCAGGAAACAACAGAACAGAGAAGAAAGAACAAGAGAAGATCACAAATACCAAGACCTACTAATAAAGTTAGAGTGCCTCAGGAAGAAGAAGGTTACCATCATGCCAGTTGTCATTGGAGACCTTGGAACAGTGTCTAAATGTCTCAAGAAACACTGGGACATTCTGGGCAAATAACACCAGCTCAGCTCCAGAAGATGATGGTGCTTGGAACAGCAAGAACCTTGCAAAGATACATCTGTAGTTCCCAAGAACTTGACTAAATCTCAAACTACAGAACACCATCTACCAGTCAAATATCTGACTGTGACTAATAATAATAATAATAATAATAATAATAATAATAATAATAGATTTTCCTCTCTTTCAAAACTTTTTAAAAAATCAGCGCCATCACTGCCATCACTATATCACTTCCAGGTACAAGTAGCTCCTTAGAATTGTTGGAAACACTTATGTTTTATTATTTATTTATTTATTTACATTCGGTTTATATACCGCTCAGACCCGAAGGTCTCAGAGCGGTTTACAGATATGTTGCAAATGCACATTAATTCCCTAGGCTATGGCCACATGTCTTACAGGGGGTGGGGCTGCCTACCGGCATCCAGGTGGTAGGTTAGCTGTTCCCTGGCTCTCTTCCTCCGGCGGTCCACTGGGGTCGGCGTCCCATTCTTGCTGTCTAGGGCCAGTCTTCTCAGCTCGGCGATCTTCTGGCGCGCGGTTTTACCGTCTGCAGGGTGGCGCCTTCAGTAGGCCTTGCTCAGATGAATGAAGCTAGCAGGGTGGGCCATAGTGGGAGACGCAGTCTTGCAGATGCGTGGATCCAAGGCCCTGAAGAGCTCTGTAGGTGATGACCAGTATATCTGGAAGAGCAGCTCCAAAGGGCCATGTCTGAAGTTAAAGTAGACCAGCGCGCAGGTGTGTGGATGCTAGGTCAGGGACATCAGTTCTGAGATCCTGAAGGGCTCAGCAATTCGTAGAGCTACCCTTTGTTCAATAGTTCTTATATCATGTTCAAAATAGATCCCTTCCAATCTAGCTTCCAGCCAGGGTTTGGGCCTGTGACAGCTCTGACTGATGATCTCCGGTTACACCTTGATGCAGGCGGGATAGCACAAATGCTCCCTCTAAGCAACGGAGTCTTGTGAGCAAAAATTCTACTTTGTGAGCTACTGGCATTAAAGTTGTGAGCGAGCAATTTGGCTACTACATAAATTAGTTTGCTCTGGAGCCATCCTTCCTGAGCTGAGACAAAAATGTGTGAGCTGGAAGCTAAAAAACTGTGAGCTAGTTCACCCTAACTCAGCTTAGAGGGAACACTGGATGGCACTACTGATTCTGTTGGATCTGTCAGCTGCTTTTGACAGAGTAGACAATTTGGTCCTGGTCAGTTGCTTAGCCTCCCTGGTTGTGAGGGGTATGGTCTTGAGCTGGTTCTCCTCATTCCTCCAGGGTTAATCCCAGAGGATAATCATGGGTGGAGAGAGGTTGTCACCGCAGGCCCTAACCTCCTAACCTATGGAGTTCCACAGGGGTCAGTTCTCTCCCCAATGTTATTTAATATCTATACACCCTCTGGTGGAGATTGTCAGGAGGTCTGCAGTGGGGCACCATAAATATGCAGATAACACCCAGCTCTACTTCTTATTTGAGGAGCGACTGGTAGCTGGAATTCCAGTCTTGGCCTCCTGCCAGAATGCAGTGGTGGAATCACTAGGCGAGAGTTGGTTGAAGCTAAATCCATCTACAACAGAGATTATGTGGCTGGAGAACCCCAGACCACTGGGATGGTCACTTCTACCAACCCTTGAATGGGGTCCATCTTTCTATGGTTGACCGTCAGGAGTTCAGGAGTATGGCTTGATTCTTTGCTGTCCATGAACAAACATGGCAACCAGAAGTGATGGCTAAACTCTCATGAGAAGGGTGCTCACAGGAGCTCAGAAACTAGCATGCATGGCTTGCTGCACTGTTTCTAAAGGGGTTCAGGGGAGTGAGGCAGTAAAAGGGATGGCAGGCAGCAAGGATGCAGGTGGTTCCTATAGACAGGAGGCTGGTGGTGGGCAGGACAGAAAGCTGCTAGACCCCAAAACATACCACCTGAGGCAAATACCTAAGGGCAGGGCTCTTTTTGTAGAAAAAGCTCA
>NW_015164200.1:378395-381273 GCF_001447785.1 Gekko japonicus
CTGCTGAGCGTGGCCAACTCAGGAGCCAGCCGGAACTCTGTTCCTGTGTGTTCCTGCCCCAAAATAGCCCTGCCTAAGGGGGTCTTTATTATATACTGGGGTCTGAAGATATGATTGAACCTTCCACGGTATTACTTTCCAGAGAGCTTCCTCAAGATTGTGAAACTGTAACCACTCTTACTATTTGTAATGGGAAAGAATAATGAGAAGGAAATGTTTAAAAACGATTATGGGGCTGAAACAAAGCTTTCATGGTTGCTCTGGGATTTTTTAAAAACAGATCCTTCTCTGTTGTATCCCACTTTGTTTATACAATGGACATTGTATGTATGTATAATTTATTTATTTATTTATTATTCACTTCATTGATAGTCCATCTTTTTCACCAACACTCAAGGCAGATACACAGTGTTAGTCAATACAATCAACAGGACGGGGCATCCAATGAACAGTGCAAAAAACCCCAACCCACTTTGGATTGCAGAAATCTGAAACCAAGCAGACACAAAACATAAGCATTAACACGGCATATTTGACAATGCAGAAATTATATAGTAGGATCATATTTATGGCAACAGACAGTATGTACTGTACACAGTAGTATAGTCCACCGTCTCTGTCTTTATACCAAAGTGTCTTCCTGAATCATTTTGTTACAGTACAGCCCTCTTGCCTGCATAAAAAAGCCCCTCCTGAATAATTCACTATTCAGAATGCCAGGAGACTGGGAGCCTTCCTGACCTCCCCAGGCAGGGCTTTCCCATATGGTGGGAGCCACAAGAGAGAATGCACTTGCATTAGCAGTTGTTGATTTTACCCATTTGTAGGGTGGCACCTGCAGAAGGCCCTGCGCAGATGAGCAAAGCTGTCATGGCAGAGCACAGGAGGAGAGGTGGTCCCGCAGATATGAGGGATGAAGGCAGTGAAGGGCTTTGTATGGGATAAGCCAGTACCTTGAATTGAGCCCAGTAACTGATGGGCAGCCAATGGTGACTGCAGAGTGGGAGTAATATACATGTTCTACCTACCTCCTGGTAATAAGCAAGGTGGTGTGCTTTATCAAGTGGTGTCTCTGAGCAGACTTTAAGGGGAGATCTATGTAGACTGTATTACCATAGTCTAGTCTCAGTGTTACAGTGACATGGACCCAGGTGGCTAGATCAGCCATGTCAGTCTTCTCTAAGCTGGAAGAAAGCATTTTTTGCACCTTCATTAACTTGCTTCTCCAGCAGTAATATTGGACCAGTATAACCTGTAGGCTCTTAACTGAATCAGCAAGGGTATAGGTACCATATGAATTGCCTGTAGAAACCATGTTTGCAGTACTATCAGATCTACAAAACCAACAGCAAAAAGTAGGAAAGAGAAACTGCTGGCAAAAGTTATAAAACACAACTTTGCAATATCTTATGTTGTAAATCGCTTTGGAAATGACAGTTAAAAAGCAGTATATATATTCAATAAATAAATGCTTACATTTTGCGCACAAATTCTGCATATGGCAAATTCAGGGCCTGAACTTCCTCTGAAATTATGGATACTAGTCACATTTGCATAAATGTGCTAACTTCTTATGCACTGGAATGATATGAACATGAACTTTTTCATAAATTGTATATTACTTTAGGCAGCTATCTCTAAGGTGGTTTTTGATTAAAAATACTGGAAGTTTTCTTGCTAGGTAATATATCCTTTGCCTTGAAATCCCTGACTTTTAAATAATTACTTGATCAGCCAATGATCATTAGTAAGGATAACAGGGAAAAGGGAGCTGTAGGATTTTAAAATGGTCAGTAATGCTGCCCGTGTGTGCTCTGCTGTCCTTTGAAAATGTCAGTGGCACTTAGCTTACAGACTCCGATCCATCACAACAGAAGCCTGATCATTGGACTGAAAGGCGAAATAATTGCATCCTGATTGACCTTTGCACTTGCTGGGAAAGTTAAGAAACACTTTTTTAAAAATCACAGGCATTTGCAGACAAATTCCATTTGAGCCAAAGGGCAGTCTTGAATCAATTCTGGCCTGTTGTGAACAATGGGACTGGCCAACAGGCTGTTGACCCTGATATCTTGAAGCCTGTTGAGGTTTCAAGACTGGAATACAACGGGCATCGCAGCAGCCCCTTTCCCAACGATATGGAAGAGACATGGGAAATGGATTATCACCAACCACATTCTTTCTTTATTGGTTGTTTATCTGAAATATTTGAACCCTGCCAGTTTTTGCCTAACAGGTCCTTGTGACTTGCACAGTATAAAATCCAAGTGACAATATGAAACTTGTAAATTATTGCAGGGAAACTAACCAAAAGAACATCCAGCCGAGAAAAATCCAACCTAATTCAAACTCACACTGCAGCATGACAGCCTTTGCTTGTTTTCTAAATGAAATTAGTCATGGAAACTTATAGGCTTACTTTCGGGGGGGGGGTGGTTCTACAACTTTGGTGTCACCACAGAAAAGGCACCATCTCATCACCCACCTGTGTACATTAACTGTCTTTTGTACAAAGACCTAAAACCTGCAAATTAATATTCCACTTTCCCAATAAAAATGCTAATTGTAAATAGGCTGTACAGTACTTCTGTACAGCCAGTTTGGTGTAGTGGTTAAGTGCGCAGACTCTAATCTGGGAGAACCGGGCTTGATTCCCCACTCCTCCACTTGCACCTCCTGATGTGACCTTGGGTCAGTCACAAGCTCTGGCACAGCTGTTCTTGAAAAAGAGCAGTTGCTGTCAGAGCTCTCTCATCCCCGCCTACCTCACAGGGTGCCTGTTGTGGGGAGGGGAAGGAGTTTGTAAGCCACTCTGAGACTCCTTTGGGTAGAGAAGGGCGGGGTATAAATCCAACCTCCTCCTCCTCCTCCTCCTCCT
>NW_015164200.1:381323-388544 GCF_001447785.1 Gekko japonicus
TTCTTCTTCTTCTTCTTCTTCTTCTTCTTCTTCTTCCTCCTCCTCCTCCTCCTCCTCCTCCTCCTCCTTACTCCTTTCTGTCCAAAATCACTAGAAAAATGTGACTAGAATAAGTAAATTAGAGTGGGGCACATCCTGCCCCCAGCTGTATTTGCTTAACATTTATGTAGCACTTTTAGTGTTCAAAGTGTCTGTTTATTAATTAAAATATTTATAGCCTGCCTTTCCCTTGTGGCTCAAGGTGGCTTGCAGTTCCAAATGGAGGCCATATACGATCTAATAAAACCACATTATGTCTTCCCACAAGCCTGCAGCTTAAACCCCTTTAAAAATAATAGAAAATAAAATGCAGCTACTTCTCAAAACGTCTAAGGACAATATTCCCTTCATCCCCTCAGGGAGCCCATTCCACAAGGTGGGAGCTGCTACTGGGCGAGGGGGAGACCACCACGGGCTCTGGTAGATGCCAAATAGTCAAGCCTAACTGGCCTTACAACCAGAAGGTAGCCATTAGAAGACTGTAACTGGTCCATGGGGACATATGGGCAGAGATGGTCCCTAATATGCATTAAACACATTAAGATGCTTTATACTTAGTCAGACCATTGGTCCATCTAGCTTGGTACTGCTCCCTCTGGCTGGCTGTGGCCCTCCAGTGTCTTGAGCAGAAGTACAGCTAGATTCGAGTCCAGTAGTACGTTAGAGACCAGCAAGGTTATGTGGTATGAGCTTTTGAGAGTCAAAGCTCAAAGTAACTGTGCTGGTCTGCATTAGAACAGCTAGATTCATGTCAGTGGTACCTTAGAGAGCTTTTACTCTCAAAAGCTCCTACTCTGAAAATCCAGTTGGTCTCTAAGGTGCTGCTGGACTTGAATCTATCTGTTCTAATGCAGACCAGCACAGTTACCCTTTGAAGATTGAGCAGAAGTCTTTCGCATCACTGGCTACCTTGAGGTGCTTCAACGGAGATGCCAGGGATTAAACGTGGGACCTCCTGCATGGAAAGCAACTCTGCCACTGATATATAGTTCAGCTTTGCTGTGTAAACAGGTCTACATGCAGAGTACTTGGCTTGATGATCCACTAATATAGCCCAGTAACATTAATCTTATCTCTTTTTAACCACACTGCTTCTCTTTATGCCTTGGTTTGTTTGCTTGTTTAATGTACTTCTGTGCCACCTTCCAATAAGTTTCTGGGCCAGTAAAAAGAGCAAAATGATTATAACACCAGCAGTACAATCGAACAACAATTATAGTTAGCATTTTTTAAAGCCCAACAAAGTCTAAAATAATTTCAAGTTTACACTGCAATAATTAAAATGACATGAAAACAGCACTGAAACACACTGGGCATAAAACAGAATAAATTAAGAAAAATACAAAAACAGCATTTGAAGTTGACTAATTAAGCAGCCATGGGGGGGGGGAGGAAATAATTTCGAAAACAAATTTGCTTCCCTAGAAAACATTTTGATATAAGACATAAACAGTGCCAGCCTAAACAGTCTTCACACAAGCAGAACAAATATTAACACACGCAGATTTCTTTGGCTGACTTAGAGTTTGGGGTTGCTATTTCTGTGTCTTCAGGATTCTATTTCTTCTGAAGCTCAATTGTCTATGGGATGGATCCAACCAGCATAAGGAGCCTTCCTCCAACCGAAATGGTCCTTCTTCCAGTGGAGGAAGACTTCAAACTTGAGCCAGAAAGAAAGGTGAAATATAAATATTGTAATAAACAACAGCAACAACAAAACTTCACTCAGTGAACTGGTAGTACAAGAGTAGGATGCACCCCAGTGTTTGCAATTTATGCATGTGGGGTTCCCCCATTATAAAGTGTGTCTCACTGTGAAATCTCCCATTTTTGCCATGACTGACCCATGAAATTTTACATTCCAGTACTCCCAGTTTGCATAGGGCCTCCATTTGATGATGGAATAATGTTCACAAGTGTGCCTTTGTGTAATCTCCCCTTTAGCACAGGCCCTCCCTATTCTCTTTCAACCAGTGAAAGGTGATGTGATTAGTATAAATGGTCTTCTGCTGCTCTGCCATTTGTATTCATAGGTTTCACTTTCTTTTAAGTGTTGGGGTCACCATGAATTGATTTGCTTTTACTGGAAAAGTACTTATCATAATGGATTAATGTGACGTCCATGTGGTTGTCGTATGTTCCCTTTTAATACATGTCCCCCTATAACGCTCTTTCAATTCCAATTTAATTTAGCGCCAGTTAATGGACTAAACATAAAGGTTATTTTTAAAAAAAGAATCTTGAATTTTTTGCAGCTAACATATCTCTTATTTAAAACTGCCACTTTGTGGATAGGGCACTAAATAATACTAAACTTTGCTTCAGGGAAATTAAGGGAATAATTCTTAGCAAATTCACATTAAAGATATGTTTTGAACCATGGGAGCACGTGCCAGTGAAACAGGGCAAGGGGTGGTGGTCTGGGAACTGTTATGTTGATGGACACAGACAACCTGGTGTTTACTGTATTTTGTGGGTCAGCAAGGCCATTGATGGAAGTGTCTTCAACATGGGAACAGGCTTGTGTCGTTTCTGTTGCTGCAGTGGCTGCTAATACAGTGCAGTGATGCCAGGGCTTCCACACAGCAAGTTGCTCCGGTAGACTTTTTAAGCTGGTGATTTAATAGTGCTATACTATACCAGGTTCTCTGAGTTCCCAGCTTTCTCTTTTAAAAAAGTAAGCCTCTAGCACACTTTCCCCCATGTATCTCCACAAGGAAATGGGGATAGAGACTTACATTTTAACATATGAAAGCTGGGAGTTCACAGCAGATAATGCGGATTTTGTTGTAATGGTATATGGATATGACACTATTCAATTGCCAGTTTAACCAAAGAAAGAAAAAACCTTGGCAGTAGGGAGAGGAAATGGCTGCTGTGTGGGTGGGACCAGGATGATCTGAACTTTTCCATCGACCTAACAGCCCTCCAGGTTTTGTGGCAATCTTCCCAAAAACTTTGGACCAAGGCATGTTTGAAAAAGATCAGAGCAGGCCCGTAGGTATGGTGGGGCCCCAGAGCCCACCCCCCAACTTTCTGCCGAGGCCCTATAACTTCCCATGCAGCCCAGCCTCCCTGACTTCCTGTTTTTTATTTCAGTTTTTGGCACGCCTCCCTCCTCTCCTCTCTTGCCACTACCCGCCCTCTCTCTCCCAGTCCTGCAACACTGCATTTATCTGTGGCCTGCCTGCACTGGCTTGAAGAACGGGTCTTGGCAAGCAGGCAGGGCAAGGTGCACTTGCTTTCTTGGGCAGCCCACTCCATCCCCCCCCCCCAGGATTTGCTCCCTTTTTTGAGGATCATGAAATTGCGGGGAAAATTGGGCAAAGCCGCGGGTCAAAATGCGGCTGCGCAGCTTCGAGTGGGAAATTGACCAATAGAAGGGGGGCAAAGGGAGGCGCGACTGCGGCGCAGCTCTTGTGTGAAATCGGTCTTAGTTTTTTCCCCTCTGCAAGATTTTCTGTTTTTCAAATCCCGTGACTGAGTTAGAACAATCTGAACTTTGGAAAATATGAACTGTCAGTCACTTTTGCATAGGATATCTCTGGAAGAGAAAATCCAGTGAGATTTCACATCAGAATGGAAGAGCAACCATAAAATCCACGTCTTATGAATCGGGACTTTAGAGGCTTTGGTTTCAGTAGTTGGCCTAATACTTCAGTACATTCAGGCACAGTCGCAAGTTCAAGGCCATGTATAACAAGCCTTAGTTTGCTGGGTGCTTACTGCCAAAGATGGCTGTTATATTTCCAAATATAAATCTTCTTCCACTAGAAACCAAAAGTTCTCCATTGCCCATCTTTATATTCTAATGTAGTCAAATATATGATGATTTGCAAATTACTGGGAGAAACCATGCCTTGGTGAGAGCAGCTTTAGTAAACAGAGATAGTTCTCGGTATTTCCAATGAAAGGATTCTAGGGTAAACTTGCCAACCTCCAGGTGGGGCCTGGAGATCTAGAATTACAGCTCCCCTGCTTTGGAGAGTGAACTGTATGGCATTATACCTCCCAGAAATTCATCTCCTCCCCAATCCTGCTCTCCCCAGGCTGCACCCCCAAATCTCCACAAATGCCCAAACCCAGATTTGGCAACCCTAGTCTAAGGTCAGCGCTGAGAAAAAAATATTGCTGGAGTCCTTGAAGAATAATTCTCAAGCAGACTTGATGGTCTTCATACTAGTATAAGGAAATTCCCTGTAGCTAGATGACACTCTGCTTTAAGGGAAAGAAAGAAAAGGAAGAATATGGCTACTGTATGAATTTATATAAGTTTGGCTAAATATAAGCTTCCCCCCCTCAAAAAACCCCCTCAAAAGAGCCATTCAAGGAGGTGCAGGAAATTGTTTTATTGAACAGAATACAGATCCCAACACATGTTCACAGTATGTCTTCCTCAGGAGCAGTATGTTATTTTGTTTTGTTTTGTTGGCTTGGTCCACAAAGCAGCCATTTCTTCAACTGCTCCACTCTGTTTCTGAACCAGGATGGTGGCAGTGGCTTTGTTTATTTTTTAAAAAATTATATGCTGCTTTCCCAGTTTTCAAAATGGCTCAATGTACTAGTTTCAAAATACATAACATCATAAGGAAAACGTTGTTGTTGTTGTCATTTTTAAATGCCCCTTTGATTACTTTGTGTGTGTGTGTGTGTGTGTGTGTTTGTTTGTGCCCATGGCTGGAAGTCATGGCAACCTTTGGCGACTCCTACTGGGGCATGGAGGACATTCAGAGACGTGGCTTGATAGCCTGCCTCTGCCTCCTGACCCTCCCTTTTTTTTGGATGTCTCTCATCCAAGTACTTACCAGGGTGGCCCTGCTTAGCTTCTGAGATCTGACAAGATTGGGCTTGCCTGGGCTATCCAGGTCAGTGTTGATTTCTTTTTTAAGTGACCTGTATACTTGAAGAAAAAAGGGGGGGTTTGCAGACCCTCCAAAAAGATAAGGAAGAAGTAGCTCTCCTCTCTTCTTCAGGGAAATGGTTCTATAAAATGGGAGCTGCCGCAAGGCTTGCCCCTTCCCTGGCATCATTCTCACCAGCAATGGGCCCGGTTGCTCCAACCCATCTCTGTTGTGCATTGGGCCTGTGAAACCATTATCTTCTTGTGTGTGACTCAGACAGTTGTACAGCAGCAACTGTATATCCATATGCTTTGATTTTCACGTGGCTTGAGCCTTGGACACCAGTTGTCACAACCTTCTTCTATGCAAGTGTGACTTTCCTGTTGAATTCTGCACCCTCCACAAGTCTTTCAAGGAAGCAGGGGACCCCCGTGATCTTCTATGACATTGCCGCTCTGAAATCACATTGCCATTCTAAATCCGGAGGTGGCAGAGTATAAATCAACACATGCCTTATTTACTATGCAGTGTCTATAATCCCACAAAGCAGCCTTTTCCAATAAGCCTGGCGATGAATTTTCATAGGGCGTTTTAAACAAAAGTGGCAGGATGTCAAATCTGTGCTGGAAAAGGGCAAGAGGAGTTTACATCAGAAAGTCCAGAGTTGTTGAGAAATAATAACATAAGGTCGTAATTTCAGCTTTGTTTGAAGAGCTGCAGTGAGCTGTTTGCCAGAGATGCAATCTCTAAACGGGGCCCTCTAGGCTCGCTTGGAAGAGTTGAAGCTCTTTGCCCATTGGAGTTGGGATAAAAAGCAAGCATGAGAACAGCCAATATTTATATACTGCATTTGATTCACTTAAGAAGTGTGCGAGTGTGTTTGTTGGGGGGGAGGGGTTCAAGCCAAAGGAAAAGACAGATAGACCTTGTGACCTTGTAGCAGCAGACTTGCACCTCAAAGTAATTAAATAGAAGCACCCATAGTGTTTTAACACAACTTCTGACCCATTTTTACAACTGTTTGCCCATGGCTGGCTTCTAGGGTTACCATTTACCAGGTGGCGGTGGGGGATTCCCCACTTTCACAGGCTCCTGGCCACTGGCAGCCAGCTGGCTGGCGGGAGGAAATCCCCCCAAACAGCGATGTTGTGTGCGATGCACTGACGTTACCCAGAAGTGATGTAGGTGTGTCGGTGACATTCGGGGGGGTGACACTCTGGTTTGGGGCAAAACTCTGGTTTGAGGGCAATTTTACCATAGAGTTTTGCCTAAAAAACAGAGTATCACCCCCGATGCCACTGGCATGCCTGTGTCATTTCCAGGTGATGTATGCATGTCATGTGACATCCCCGCCCACTCCTGGAACACCCCCCCAATCCCCCCACCCGCATGGCGATCAGACCTGGCAACCCTACTGGCTCCCCCCCCCCCGCCCCATAATAGCTGCATTTGGCATTCCTAAAAAGCACTTTTCTTTAAGAGTAATTGACAGTTTGGGGACTAGAGAGAGGGAATGCTGCCTAGCAAAGAGTGTTCAATGTTGACTTGAAAGACTGGTTCATGTAGGGTTGCCAACTCTGGTTCAGGAAATTCCTGGAGATATGTAGAGGTCCCTGCCTTGTCTTTGAGTGGCCTTGTTGTGCTGATGCCACTTTTGACTAAAGGACAAATCAACCCATTATTTTACTTTTCTGGTCCCCTCAGTGCTAATGCCCTCACAACTGACTAGGCCTTCCAATGTATTTCTACTCCCAAGAGTCATTTCCCCCCCCCAAGTCCCTTAACATCAACTGGTTTAGAACAGTGTGCCTGGTCATAGGATGGCACACTTTAGATACCTTTACAAGCCACAGTGGCATTTTCTACCCTTTCTTTGTCCTTATTTCCTAATGTGACCCGTATTTATGGGGGAGGATGGTTATTTGGGGGGTTTAGGCTATTGTTGTCAAATTGTATTTTTTAAATTGTATTTTATTTATTAAATCGGATTTACTAGGCTGCCCTTCCCTACAAGTAGGGCTCATGGCAGTTTACAACAAAATAATATACAATCTCAGATTAAAAGTAAGTTCAAACAACCCAATAAATACCAATACATAAAACAGCTTAGTCAAAAAGGCAAAAGTACAACATATAAGATGGCGGGGGGAAATCCAGCTCCCTGGCCTCCGGGGGGGGGGGTTTACGAGAGATGGGGACTTGTGTGAGAGTGCCAAAAGCTACCTCCTGTTGCTGTCCTCAGCTTTTAATTATGATTTCGAAACCTCCTTGGAGAAAGTCATAGAGAAAGGCGGGATGTAAATATTTTAATTAATAAATATATTAAGTATTTTAATCAATA
>NW_015164200.1:388813-417464 GCF_001447785.1 Gekko japonicus
TCTTTAAAAATTATATCCTGTGATTCCTCTTGTTCCTGCCTCTTAGGCTTCCTTCAGACACCTCCTCAAAACTTGCCTCTTCCGTGGTGCCTTTGTTTGGCATCCCTACTTGAATCTTCATCTCCATCCACAAGGAGGCCTGGATACATTTTCTCACAGGCCATTCTTGTTATCCCTGCTTCTTCTATCCATCCCTCAATTTTCTCCCAGGACCAGGTCCAGCTTCAGGGATTGGAGCCCTGGTCATGTTGCCTCATTCAGTGCCCTGCAGCAGATGCCCCTGATGCTTGCACACAAACTAGGGTTGCCAACCCCCAGGTGGAGCCTGGAGATCTACCAGAATTATAGCTGCTTTCCCGATGACATAGAACAGTTCCGCTGGAGAAAATGGCTGCGTTGGAGGGTGACGCCTATGACATTATACCCTGCTGTGCTACTTCTCCCCAAACCCAACCTTCTCCAAGCTCCATTCCCAAATTCTCCAGGAATTTTCTAACTTGGAGTTGGCAGCCTTAATGCAAACACATACTTTTCCTGGAGGACTGAGCAGAACTCCTTCCATGCTCCTTTAAGCCCCACCAGCGCCAGCAAGGCTAAAAGGAGGGCAAAAGAGTTGCTCCCTGCTCCTTCTGGATGCCTCTCCCATGGTGAGATGATGATGAAGAAGAAGAGATTAGATTTATACCCCGCCCTTCACTACCTAAAGATGTCTCAGAGCGGTTTACAAACTCCTTTCCCTTCCCCTTCCCTCCTGCTCTTTTTCAAGAACAGCTCTTATCAGAACTATGGCTTGCCTAAGGTCATCCAGCCAGGTGCAAGTGGAGGAGTGGGGAATCAAACCCGGTTCTCCCAGATTAGAGTCCGCGCACTTAACCACTACACCAAACTGGGAGATGGTCCCAGGTGGTGAGAGCCAGGCATCTTCTGCAGGCAGTGGACTCATTGCTGGGCCTTGGCAAAGGCTTCCTTGTGCTGACCCTCAATACCCGTTCTCCCCTCATTTGTAAATTTCTTGGGACAGGGACCTGGACTTTCTCATGCTGGCAGGTATTGTTTTTGTTAATGGTGATGACGGCAGTACCTTGCGCTTTGCCACACAGCTGGGGATTTACCCTAATTTGAGTGGCTGATTTGCAGTGAAACAGCTCTCTGCTGTCCTGCTGAGCTGCTGATCCAGTGTTCCTGCTCACCCTGGGCATGAGGCAGGTGGGATGGGACTTGGCCAGAGCATTACAGCATTCTGACTGTACACATCTGGAAGCGAGTCCCTGGGGGGACGTTGCAGTCAGTGTGGTTTATAGCAGGGTTAAAGGTGTCACATTCTCATGGAGGATTAGGAGGGCTGTACTCTGTTATTCTTTTCCCCCTCTAGCATAGCATTCCTAATTAGCTTGAGCATTATGGATGCCAAAAAGCAGCATGGAGCTCCCGCTGACCATGAACAAGTGAGGTGATTTTTATTGGGGGGGGGGGCTCTGTTTTTCCAATCACCAAAATGGCTAAACTTAGTTTCCCCTTACTTGCCTTCGCTCTACCAAAATGGCTTTTCAAATGTTGAGGCCCAAGAGATTGTTGAAAGGGAAACTTGGCCAGCTCAATGGTTATTTTTATAACCGCCTTTCCGAACACATTCTCCCCCCCCCACATTGCGCCATTAGGCTAATGTAGCTTTCATGCTTTTCCCCACACATGGAAGCTATAATATCTCATTACTGCTGAAGGAGACTACTGATACATGGATGAAATGAAACTAATTTCATACCAATCAGAACTGCAAGATTATTTTTTTTAAAAAAAAGTTAAGGGTCACTTAAAAAAAAAAGACAAATCCCAAGCCAAGTAAAACTTTTTTGAGTCCAACATTAAATCACTTGCTGTACATATTTTATTTCACGAGGTGAAATACTAGGCTCCGAAGCCAAAGTGCTGTTTCTCTGACTCCCCCAGGGTATGAAAAGAGTTTGTAATGAGAAGACTCAATAGGTACTCGGAGCTGAGAAGAGATGGGCAGCCAAAGTATGAAAAAAGGATTCTTCCTGTGTGGAGCAACCCAAATGAGAGACCATGTAGGGTTTACCGATAGTAGCATGAGTAGTGAAGGGGCGGGTGGGAGCAGAAGGCTATTATATGCACCTACATGCTAACATCATGTTTCAGGTTACGTGTTTCTTTTCAGGAACAATTTGGTTGGAAGTGTCAGGCATAAATGTTTTAAATTTAAAAAAAATGAATTCATAAATTGTTCAGGAGCAGATGCCCTCTAAGGAAAGGTGAATGAGTTTCGAGCCTTTAGTTTAGAGAAATGATGACTATGGGAGGGACATGATAAAGGTTTATAAAACTACACATGAGGTGGAAGAAGCGGATAGAGAGAATTTTCCTCCCTCACTAAAACCTGGAGGTATCCAGTAAAGTGGATAGGCAGTATGTGCAGGTCAGATAAAGGAAAGTACTTCTTCACAAAAGCCTCTGGTTAACATACAGAACTTGTCACCGTAAAATGTGCTGATGGCTACTTGCTTAAGTGGCTTTGGAAGGGGGTTAAGTCAAGTCCATTGATGGCTATCAGGGTCAAACTAGATGAAAGTGGTTTTTTTTAAAGTTTTGGGTCCCGGTTTCCCAGACCCAGCTCAAGTCCTGCTCAGCCTCACAGCAGCCTTAGGAAGAGCTGTTAAAATATAAAGCAAAGCCTGTTTGGGCTTGGAACACCGCAATGGGAAGAGAAAGGGAAGAAATTATTTCCCAGTTTTTACTCTTGTTACATGCACAGAACACTCCATGCAGAGCAACAAAAAGGTGGAAATAACTCACTGCCCAGCACTGTTTCTACAAAGGAAAACAGTTTGGGTGGGAGGTAGGAACCCTTCCTCCCACCCCCCATGGTGGGGTGGAGTTCCAAGTCTTTTTGGCCTCTTCTTTATTTTTAATAGCCATTTCCTGCAGCTGTTGTGTGTCATGGGAAGCCCAAGCAGGGTCCAAGGAATCCAGACCCAACTCTTTAAAAAAGTGAACATGTAGTCTCCTCGCCATGACAGCTAAACGGTGCCTCCAAATTCAGAAGCAGAGTACCTTAAAATACCAGTTGCTAGGATAGCAACAGCAGAGAGAGGCTTTGGTGCCTGAGCCCTGCTTGTAGGCTTTTAAGGGCAAGAGGAGGGCCATGTTGGGAAACAGGATGCTGGCCTAGAAAGAGCTCGGGCCTCTTCTGATATGTGAATGTATTTCAGAGCAGGGCTCTTGCTGGGAATCTCCCCTCACACTGAAATCTCTTCCTCCCCCCCCCCCAATGTTAACTTGTGTCTCTGATGAAAACCTTCATTTCTGTATAAATAACTTCAAATAGGTCTGTATAGAGCCAGAATGGTGTAATGGTTAGGATATTGGACTAGGATCTGAGAGAACCCGCTTCAGAGCTCTTTGAAGAGCCAGTTTGGTGTAGTGATTAGGAGCGTAGACTCTAATCTCGAAGAACCGGGTTTGATTCCCCACTCCTCCACATGCAGCTGCTCGTATGACCTTGGGTCAGTCATAAGTTCTTTCAGAGCTGTTCTCTTAAGGACAGTTCTCGAGAGAGCTCTCTCAGCCCCACCTACCTCACAGGGTGTCTGTTGTGGGGAGGGGAAGGGAAGGAAAGGGGATTGTAAGCCACTCTGAGACTCCTTTGGGTACTGAAGGGTGGGGGATAAATCCAATCTCTTCTTCTTTTCTTCAAATCCTCACACTTCCATGGAAGTTCGTTGGGTAATTTTGGACCAGTCATACCTCTCTCACACACAGCCTAACCTAACTCATAGGGTTGTTGCGGATAAAATAGTGGAGGGGAAAATGATGTTGTAAGCACCTTTGGGTCTCCATTGGGTTATTTTTACACACACACACACACTGTACAGTATCTGTGAGTATTCCAACAATTCCTACAACAAGTCTATAAAGGAGGTCATAACTGCTGGGGTAGATGGGTTAAGTAGGTGGGGTGAAGCTGGAAAAGATGAGTTCCCTATAGGGTTGGCCTATAGCTGGAGACCTCCCTCTGCTCTTGGCTCCTGCTGCTGTTCAGCGGAGCAGAAGTGACATTGCAATGTCAGAACATCTCTTTAGGAATTTCCCAGATCTCTATGGTTTTGGACATGTGCTGCAGTGTTACACTTGCCTCACGCCCCAAAAGCTCCAAGGGCTTGCCAGCAGATACGTAGGAACCCTACTTACCTCAGACCTCCAAATGAGGTCATGGAATGGGGAAAGATCCTCAGACCAGTGACATCCTAGCTAATAAGCTTATCCATTAGGCTACGCCAGCTTCAAATGAGATGTGAGTGATTCAGGACCTTTCCTGAATCGGAACCCAGTAGCAAAATAATTACCACATTTCACACTGTAAAACAGTAGTGTGATGACATAATGAGTAGTACACACTAACCAAAACCAATTATGCTTCTTATTTAAAAAAAACCAACAACACCCAAGCAGCTACTGCTTTCTTTTTGTAATATAAACAGTCTTCTTTCACACTGTTTGCTGAGGAGTGAACAGCAGTATGTTAGCACAAAGGAGGAAGTGCTCAGATGTAGTAACACCCTTTCTACACCAGTGCCAAAGTCAATTAGGCCTGTGCAATCTGGCACCATGTTTTCTCACTTCACATGCATGCAAGATGCCTTTTGTAATATTGCCGTAGAATTCAAATGAGTCAGAGGGCCAAATTTCCATCCGGCAGACGGCCAAGGGCTGAATCCATAAGAAAGTAATTTCCACTTCAATTCGAGGAAAGTCAGCTCCTAAATCTCTCTATTTGTTCCCCACCATCCATTAATTAGAAGGTAGGTTCATCAGTGACTATTAGCTGTGATTACTAAATGGAACTTCCATGTTCAGAGGCATTAGATCTCTGAATACCAGTGCTGGAGGTCAGTACCAGGGGGAGGCTTTGGTTTTTGTGTCCTGCCAGGTAGGTCTTCCAGAGACATCTGGTTGGCCACTGTCTGAAAGTGCTGTGGCGCAGTGTTAGAGCATCTGCTTGGCTTGCAGAAGGTCCAGGGTTCAATCCCAAGCACATCCAGTTAAAAGGACCAGGTAGTATGTGATATGACAGACATCTGCCTGAGACCCAGGAGAGTCACTTCCAGTCTGAGTTGACAGTACTGACTTGGATGGACCAATGGTCTGATACAGTATAAGGCAGCTTCATATGTTCATATGGTACTAGATTGAACACACTAATTGATCTGTTACAGCATGACTGCTCTTACATTCTTATACTCATTGCTGTTAGCTTTGGGGAATCTATTTCAAGCAAGAAAATACAAGAGCAAAGAAGAATGAAGACTATAAAAGCATCTCCTCTGCCCATATATATTTTCTACCACAATGCAAGGAACAGCATTGTAGAGGCAGCTTGCCTCCAGGCTATGACTTGACTTAATAACAGTTGGGTCTAAATCGGATAGGGTTGCCAGGTCCTGGCCCGGAAGTGATGTCATCATGTCACAGATGTCAGTGGGGTGATGCTCTAGTTTGGGGGCAAAACTCTATGGTTTTTTCCTTCAAAACCATAGAGTTTAGCAAAAAACTAGAGTGTCACCCCTGATGTCAGCGACACGATGACATCACTTCTGGGTGACATCATAGTGTTGGTGACATCATGTGGCGATGTCCCTGTTTGGGGGTGGGGTTTCCTCCACCAGCCAGTTGGTCAAAGCCCCCAAAAGTGGGGGAAGCTCCGCTGTGACCTGGGGGCTGGGAACCCTAAAGTGAGAGCAAATATGTTGTCTGCAGTTGCTGGATTCTTGATGGTGGAGATGTGTCGTGGGTCATAGTGGGCGTCCCTGAAGGGCCTGTTGCAGGGTTTAGGAGTCCCTGCACGAGATGTGATTCAGGGCTGTCTCGATGGAAAGAGGTGAACTGAGCATCTTTCATTGGTGATGGATCTTCCACCAGGCTGTGGGCCTTGGCTGATCCTCAGCCATGCCAACTCTTGGCATTGGCCCTGGTTCAACTTTGCAGCTTTATTGACTCGCTCAGTGACTTATACAGCAGAAGAATAAATCTTAGAAATGGAGGATATTATTTTTCTGCTGTACACTGTGCTGTATTGAATCACTGGAACCAAAGGCCATGAGTACTGTGAAAGGCTGGGGGGGGGGGGACACCCAGATCAGGAGATAACCAATTTATATGCAAAGCAAGGAGATTTTGAAAACTGCAGTAAATGTTTCTAAATACCCGCACTACTTAACAACTAATTACAATAAACTGAAAGCACATATATTTCCTAACTTCTCTAACTCTTTTAATTACCCATTACACAAATTACTGTATTTTTTTTTTTTACAATGAGTGTATGAAGACTATTAGGCATCTAGCAAATGAACTCCAACGTTATGACTTTATGTGAGCACCCTGCTGGTGCCTGCTTGGCATATCTGTTGGCAAACAACTGACATTCCTTTCTCAAGACGGTCCCCCTTCATCCCCAGTTTCTTCCTGCCTTGCTGTTTTTTCTGTGGGGACCCTCTAATTTGGGGGCCACGCAGGGTGCTATTCTGCATGTCCTGCGTTTTTTCCAAGGAGTTGGCATTTGGGGGAGAAGATGGTGGAGCCAGGAAAGAGACCAGACAGGAACGGTGACAGAAATAATAGCCTGGGGGGAAAGTAAAGTCCCAACATGAGGAGGAGGGTTGGTGGTACATAATATGGGGATGTTGCAGGCATAAAAGGCAGAATGTAAAGGATGGTTTACGAACTATCTACAGCTCTCCCGGGATGCTGGCCTGTGAAAGTACTCTCGGAACTCCACGTGTAAGTCTCTACAGCGCATAATAATTCAATTCTTAACCTTTCCCAGACTCTTCAGATTTATTAAGCACTCTGCATTTAGTTCCACACTCCCTCCCCCTGAAATTCTTCCTCCATTTCATCTCTTTCCTATCCAGATCTTACTCTGCCTTTAGCATTTGATATTACTGGTCTGCCTGGAGAATAGACTGTTCTACCTTTGTTCTACCTTTGCTGTTCCATTTGAGACCCTTGTTGCATGTATAGGACCATCCTAAATAAAAGTTATGCAATCTGTTTAGAAGGGTATAATGGCCCAGGATAGCTCGATCTCATCAGATCTCGAAAGCTAAACAGGGTTGGTCATGGTGAGTACTTGGATGGGAGATCACCAAGGAAGTCCAGGGTCACAACGTAGAGAGGCAGGCAATGGCAAACTACCTCAGAATGTCTCTTGCCCTAAAAACCTTACAGGGTCACGTAAGTAGGCTGTAACTTTTTGGTACTTTGCATCACCACCAGCTCAGTTTAGGATTGCCCTGTGGTCAAGGGACTACACAAGAAGTTCCCAGTTTGGCTCTTAGCTCTGGCATATACTCACTTGAGGAGTAAGCAAACCATTTTCAGCCTTAGCCTCCCCACCCTCCATCTGCAGTATGCAGTGATAGCCATTTTACCATAAAAAAAACAAATAAATAGGAGTCTTGCCATACCTTAAAGACTAAAGGAGTAATCCTAAACAGATCTATTGGAACATAAGCCCCATTTTATTCAATAGGGATTACTCCCAGGGAAGAATAAATAGGCTAAATCTCTTTTGATTCAATCCTAAGAATACTTTCCTGGTCATAAGCCCAAGCGAATAATATAGGACTTACTTCTGAGTAGACCTGCTTAGATTCGCTGTGTTACAGTGTCATCTTAAGCAGAGATGAAGATAATGGGTTTAAAAGGGTACAACTCTGATTATGATGGCATACATTTTTATGGGGTATACCAACTTTATTTGTTTGTATGTTTAGATAAATTATTGTCTGCCATTCTTATGTTACATGATAACATGCACAAACCGTATGCCACATTAAATATTTTAATAATTCTGGTGCCTCAAGACACTGTTTCTCTCCATCTGCAGTAAGAGGGATAGCACTGACATCCACTGGTAAGGATTACAAGTGAAACACGTTGAACACTTTGAAGCATTTTATAGATGTTATTAAAATATTCTGAAAGTCAGGGCTACAGTTTATTTTAGTGTCAGTTTAAAATGAAAACTCCTGTGTAGATAATGAGTACTCATCCATGCAAACCTGAGAAAGACTTTTTCCCTCCATCATTTGCTTACCAGTTGTATGTTAAGCACAATTCAGATAACTTTAGCAGAATGCTTGTGATGCAGTGTGTCCATCTGAAGGACCTCCATGAGTCAGAGTGTCAAGGTCACCAGGGTATAGCTACTGAAAAGGGATGAGGATTCCCATCCCAGCTGCAACCTCTCAAAGCCTTTGTTATAGAGACTCGCCCCTACAACTTGAAAAGCAGCAGAAAAGCAAACAAAGCCCCATAGTGGATAAGGACATGAGAAAAATCAACTTAAAACCAGAAGGAATAGAAATGTTTTCTTTTTACTTGGCAATTAACAGTGTGTGTGTGTGTGGGAGAACGAAGGGAGTTCTACTGAGTCCCTGTCCCTAACAGCCATATACGTCAGCTGCAGAGGAGAGGGCCTCCTTCAATCTTCTCTCTTTTGTATATTTATTTCATCCTTCCTCCAAGACACACAAAGATTCTTCCCTCCTCCACTGTATCCTTATATCAACCCTGTGAGATACATTAGGAGCAGAGAGCACACCTGGCTCTGTTCACATTTTTGAAGCCTCTGTTGTGGAATATGACAGCCCTGTCAGCTGCTCCTTAAGTTGGTGGCACACTAGAATTTTCCCCCCTGCTACATCGTGTCTCAAAAAACAAAAATGCACTGCAAAAGGTAGGTCTGGTTTTCACACATACTGTCTTGGCTGCCACCAATGAGAGACAGCTTTGAGGTTCTGGGCAGGGTTTGGGCATAAAGAAAGAAACACTAGAGTAATACATGCCCCCTTTGGTTTCCAGCATGATTGGGGATATCTGTTGATATCCATCTGGTCTGGCTTCTGGTTGGCCAACACTTCTCCCAGCCTTATATGGTGGGTTGGGCTGGCCATGACTGGTGGTACACACTGTAAACCTGATAGTGCAGGATACTACTGTGCATTGTTGATCCCACGCTTATGGACAGCTCTGTCTAGCAAGGAAGAACACCTCCCTTTGAACTAATAGGTAGGTAGATATCAGAGCAGTCAGTGTGGTGTAGTGGTCAAGAGCGACAGACTCTAATCTGGAGAACCAGGTTCGATTCCTCCTCCACATAAAGCCAGCTGGGAGACCTGGGATCAGTCACAGCTCTTTCAGAGCTCTTAGCCCAAAAGATTAGTCTAGCTCACCGCCTAGTGGTGCATAACACTAAAGAGCTAAAACTTCAGGCTGCCAGACAATCTTAGGATCTCCTAGCTATACTACACACACCATGTGATAATTACTAATTATTAGAGCAGACAAACCTGCTGCACCTGTAACATCCTTGTTGGTAGCACCTAATCCTGTTGGGGGCTTGTGACATTGGGATATAATAATTTGTAATGAACTTGTTGTTTTTCAGTCGCACAGTAGAGTGTGACGCTTTACGACCCCATGGACCACATCATGCCAGGCCCTCCTGTCTTCCACCGTCCTCCAGAGTTTGCTTAATTTCATGTTCGTTGCATCAATCACTGTCTAACCATCTCATCCTCCTTCTTTTACTACAAGTAAGGAAAAGGCTAGTTTGCTTACTTTCTGGTTTCCCAGGGACAATGGAACTGAGCAGCTTGCCTGCTCCACTCCCATTTCTTGCAACCCCTTATTTCAGTTTAAACTGTCCTGATTGAGATCAAATCAAGCCTGAACTCTCCCTAGGAGCTAAAATGACTAAACTGATGTTATCATACTCTGGTCACATTATGAGAAGACAGCAGTCACTGGAAAATACAATAATGCTAGGAAAAGTTGAAGGCAGAAGGGGAAGAGGAAGACCCATCATGAGATGGATTGACTCAATAAAGGAAGCCTCGACTCTCAGTTTGCAAGACCTGAGCAAGGCTGTTAACAATAGAACATTTTGGAGGTCACTAATTCTTTGATTCACCATAAATCAGAAGCGACTTGACGGTACTTATCAGACGCACTCAATTCAGTTTTGCAGCATTTTGTGAATATTCTCCCAGCTATGCCAAAATGCCAGTGGATGTCATAACAATAGTATGTGGGATTCTTCTGGGTTAAGGAGAATCATCTCCTTAAGTCAAAAGCGGGAGAGGAGAATGATGTAAGCTGCTTTGGTCCCCATTGCAGAGAAAGACTACTTTTCCTCCTGGGGAACCATTGTTGCCAATCTACAGGTGAGGGCTGGAGATCACTCAGAATTAAAACTGCTCTCCAGATGGCAGAAATCAGTTCCCCTGGAGAAAATGGTGGGCTCTGTGGCAGTCAGGGCTTCAGAGCATGGAAAATGGTGGACTCTGGCAGCCAGGGCTTCAGAACACAGGAGAGGCTGCAGGTGTGTGTGTGTGGGGGGAATGGAAAGCTGAAGAGAGAGGGGGAAATAAAGGTAGGTTGATGCTTGGCTGGGAAGGAGATAGGGTTGCCAATTCCAGGTGTGAAATTCCTGGAGATTTGAGGGATGGAACCTGGAGAGGGTGAAGTTTGAGGTGGGGTGGGACCTCAGAAAGGTACAATGCCATAGACTCCACCCTCCCAACCAGCCATTCCCTTCTGGGGAACCACTGCTCCCAATCTCAGGAGAGGGTTGGAAATCACTCAGAATTACAACTGATCTCCAGGAGGGAGGGGGGAAGAGATGCAAAGCTGAAACTGGATTCTAGAGTCTCTAATTTATTCATGGGGTAAATGTTTCATATAATGAATTTTCTAGTAGATGTATTCTGAAATTCATGCTGAAGCGGGTCCACCATTAAACCATAGGCATTTTTGTCATTTTGTTAAATGAGACAGAGTTTCCCCTCGGAAGCTCTTCCAGATACTGAAAATCATTGGCCAATGCACTTAATGTGATATGGACATTTACCTGAGGAGCAATCCAACTGAATCACTCTGCTTGCAGACACAAAGAAAGGTACAGCTGATGTGCTGCAGATGGAGGCTGCAGAAGAGGAAGGCTATAAACTCGGGGGGGGGGACTAATCTCTCTGGACTGACTCATATTCCTGAGAGGTCTGTCTCTAGGCTTACCACTGGGATGCTCACATGGAGGAACTGTTCATGAAAACCAAGAAAGGATGCTGTCACCCGCATTGAGGTGGCCACATGTACACCCCAAACACACATGTGCAGAGATAGCCCAAGATGTTTTGGTGCACCAGGCAGAAAATCAAGCCCCAACAGATTCTCTACTGCCAAAGTAGTAAAAATGGAATAAACTGTATAATTGGATACATTGTTGTGTTTTAATTGTACCCACAAATCCCTCACTAGTACCAGGCCAGAGCAGTTGACTTGGAGGAACACTGTAGGAATAATGTCAAAGAACGTCACTAGGGTGGCTTTAGATTTGAGTTGCTACAATGTGGAGGGTCGGGGGGGGGATATGTTTTCTTTAATCACTTATGGCTTGGGAGCAATCATGTCAACAAAAGCAACTACTGCTTCACTCAGAGAGTAATTAATTTATGGACTTCACTGCCAGAGGATATAGTGATGGCCACTAGTTTAGCTTTTAAAAAGGGGTTAGGCAAATGCGTGGATGAAAGGTCCGCCACATATCCTACTGTGTGTGTTTGCAGTCAAGCAGCTTGATCCTGTGCATGTTACACAAGTCCCACTAGGTTCAATTGTGCATGCAGCTGAGCAGCCCCAATCCTGTGAATGTTTACTTAGAACTAAGGCTGATTCTGCCTTGGCTTCTCCCTCTGTTGTTTTACCAGATCCACATTGGAACAGAAAGGGTACGACTCAAAACCACATTCAGATACCCTAGGGCAACGCCATACCGTCTGCAAAGTCACCGCTGAATAGCCATAAATCTATGCAGAAGGTACCATAAAACCTGATGATCAAAGGAAGTGAAAGCAGCATGCACTGTAGAGGGTGAGGGGAATTTCTGTTCCAATGTGGGTTTGGTATAACAGAGGGAAAAGCCAATGCAGAATCGCCCTAAGTGTCCACTGGGCTGTCTCATGAAGTCTTAAGCCTATTACTAATGTCTAACTGAGTTCAGCATGGCTTACTCCAAGGTAAATATGCATAATTTTGCTGCCTTGATGGTACCATTCTGAGATTGCTTTTCAGGACTGTGGGGGGGGGGACTTAGGATGTGAATTTTCAAGTGTCCAGAAGCAGGGTTTTTTAAAAAAATTGCTCCAATCTAATTGATATATGCTGCCATCCGTTTTGACCCTGGTAATAGCGTAGCTAAAACAATTTCAAGTGGGTCGAAATATCCCAGGAGTACTTACTGCAGTGATATAAAAATCTTGAAGCAATGTGTCTTATGTCCCGTAAATCATGTTAGACTTAATGAAACCTCCTGCAAGAGCATTCCATATCTGTGATGCATTTAATGGCACTCCGCAGATGACTGCGATCTGCTTTTAAGAAATATGTAAACCTCTGATGAAGTGCAACAGCAGAAAGGAGGGAGTAAAAATATAGAGACAGGTGTGCCGTTTAAGGGGTTTGGGTTGGGTTGGGTTTTTTTTGGCAGTATGGTTCCTTAAGCCAGCCTGACCATTCCAAAGGAAGCCCCCAAGGTCCTGTGGATTCCCAAGGTTGCTTAACTGACCAGGGAAATAGCCTGATCTGCTCTTGTGTCCTTTAACAGTAAGGATGCTTCTGGATTTCTCCTCCCCTGACCCCTTCTCTCCCCCCCCCCAATTCTGGAGTTCTGAAATATCTGGTGTGGTTTCATAGTGGAACCGGATGCAATGGCAAATCCTCCATTGTTTCATTTTTCATTTTTAAATTTTGTAGAGGGTGGTTCGACTTGGCTTTCAGTTCCTTCAGTTCCTTTATACCTCTTCACACTTCCTTTATGCTACTGATGTGCTAATTGATAATGCAGCATAAACAAGCAGTCCTGATATCCTTGTATGTATGTCTGCATCAAAATCTTTGGGAGGGGTGTTTTTGCAGTGTACAGGAGAGTAGGTGTGTTGCAGTGCAGCACCACACATAAAGAATCTCAGTGCCATTGTACCGTCACTCAGGTTAAGATGACTTCCTTGTAGCCATCTGGACAGGTGTGTCAGTAACCCAGAGCGGAGGAAGTTGTGACTCTCACTTTCTTCCCATCCCAGCTATTTTGAAATGTAAGCCAGGCACAAGAATAATTGGCAAGATATGAAGATGTATGAATCTGGTTGTTGCTAATTTTTCCATTTATTTTAGTTATAATTATGGGATTAATTAATATCCAAAAATGCATCCCTGTCCGGATACGGAAGACTGAGCAGGTGATGATTTTTGTGGCACGGAGATGAACTCCCCCTGCTGATGTCTGCAAATGTTAAGCTGCTGTTAAAAACACAGGAGCAGCAAAAAATAACAGCATTGGCAACCACAACAGAATGCATGCTTAGACATTCAGGTTTGACAGATCATTGCCCTGAAGGATTTAGGGGATTGTTTATGAGAGAGGCAAACGGTATAGACACTGTATTTGTTTCAGATGGTTTGCTCCAATTGAGTCCAACCAACTTCACAGGCATGATGCTTCAAGTACGGAAAATTTAGCTAGCTTCTGTTTACCAGTGAGCTGTAAATGTTTGCCTTTTGCAAAAGGGACAAGATAATGGGAACAGGAAATAACCAGTGAAGCTTCAAAACCACATAGGAATATATATTTTTCTCTACCAGACTCTGTGTGGGGATAAGGCAGGTTCTCATGGAAGCCTGGTGCAGAACATCAAATGTATTGGTGTATTTACAGTTTTAAAAATATTTATGATTACCCCACCCCACCCCACTTCCAGGGGTAGATGTAGAAATTGACACAGTCACAGTTGCCCAAGAGCTTGAGGGTTTTCATTCAAATGGCTATAGGTGGTTGAAAACACTGCTAACAGGGCCACCTCCAACACAGGAGGGGGTATCACCTTTTTGTGATCTGCTCCTATGCTTTCAGCAGCTTCTGCATATACACCAACATTAAGCAAATGAAGCTTTTCCCATCATACCAAGACAAGCTTCCTTTTTAGGTATAAGTTTGTTTCTGTAGAAGTGTCATGAGCTGGGCTGGGCCAGGAGGCTGGAGTCAAGTCTGGTCCAGGGGTCATAGCCAGAAGAGACAGAACAGGAGCTGAGTCATGAGTCCAAGAGGGTGGTCATCCAAAGCAAGAGGTCAGGAAGCCAGGAAGCCAAACAGAAGCGAGGTCCAAGAACTGGAGACACGTGTCAGCACAGATGCAACTCGTTGCTTCCACGGAGAGCCCAATCCCAAGCGGGAGCTATATAGGCCTCTGGCAGTGCTTCCCTGAGCAGTGGCGCCACTTCTGTCACTACCCAGGGCTCGGTGCCCGCCTTCCCCGCCAGCGTGCATCTCAGTGGCGGGTTGCTAAGTCCTTGCGGAGCCACTCACTCAGCCGAGCCACCCGAGGTAGTGAATCAGGTGGGCTTTCCGTTTGCACCTGTGCCTCATCAGCTGCTGCAGGACTAAGTGCGGTGGTTGCTGACTTGGGCGCTGGCGGCTGCAAGCTGTCAACTCCCGAGGAGTCAGAGGGGCCATCTTCCAGCTCTGATTATGCTGACGACTCCGGCTACACTGCCAACTTGGGCAGGGCCCGGTGCCTTCCTCGTCGCCCATGAGAAGAAGGCCCATGAGCAGTGCCAATAAAGTAAGTTGGCAACTTTTATTATGAGAGGAGACAAGACAGGGGAATGTTTCTGTTCTAATAAAACAGGCAAGAATCAAGATCACTTCTCTAGCTGTTGCAGCTGTAATAAGCATCTCATGGTCTCCCTAAATTATCCCCCCCCCATCATGTTTCCCTTTCTCTAAACACCTTTGGAAATAGTAAACCAGTGATCCATGTAACGTAACTCTATCATTGTTAAAGGAGAGGTTTTCCCCCCCTAAGTGTTCTTCTTGAACATGTCAAATGCAATTCTAGGGGGGGCAGGAGGAAAAAGGGGAAGAGAGCAGGACACTGCAGATGCCTGCCTGACCCTGTGCACAAGATCCTAGCAGGAAATGTGTGGCAGACCCTAGGCCCTCTGATACTGGTGCAGGGATCCAGTTTCGTCTTTTTTATACTGTGCTTTGCAGCACAAACAACTGAGGCAGAGAATTTCCAAAGCCAGCCTTGGCAATCATTTTACTTAAAAGCCTCACCTCCGTCCATTTCCAGGCAGTGTTGAGCAAAAGGGCTTACAACTGAATCTCAGTATTCCAGTATTTCCAGTATTAATTTGAAACTGCTTTAGGACCCCTTTTTAGCATAAGCAGAAGGCTCTTTTCTGCAAGGGTCAAAAGAATTGTAGAAATGTTGCATAGCAAATTATTTTTGGTATTAGGACTGTAACCTTTGTTTAAGAATGAGAATTTAAACAACAAACAAGCGTGATATATATCAAACCAGCACTCCAGTATTTTGTCTGCTGTTACTTAAGGCAGCAGAATAAATAATTTCCTGTACGTTTAGGAGTTGTTACCTTAACACTTCTCCTGCTACATTTTGTCCCAGTATTACAAACATTAAAAAATAACAGCTTGTCTGGATTTATCCTTCCCCCTTCCTTAAAGAATAATGCTTTATTTTGTTTTTACAACAAAAGGAATAGCATATTTGGTTTTATCCCCCCGAACAAATGGTTTGACATCAATATGAGCATCCTACAAGAATGTGAAAAAACTGCCATCTTGCATAATGGCTGTCTCTACAACTCATATAACAGTGTATTTGGCTTGATCAACCTCAAAAACATATATTTTGACACTACAATAAGCACCCTACATGAATTTTAAATATCACAATAACCATAGTTGCCATCGTGGAAAATGGTGGCTATGGGGAAAACATCCCAAAACTGGAATGTCTGCCCAAGAAAATTTTAAAACAGTAGTGTCCTGAAACACATATATTTTTGCAGAGGTTTATAGAGGATCCAGGAAGTATATGGGAGTCTTTGAAGTACCCTGGTCCCAAGCCAGTTAGTGCCTTCAAGGTAAGAAGCAGCACTTTTAATTGTGCCCAGAAACAGATAGGCAGCCATTGCAGATTTTTCAACATCAGAGTGAGATCATCCCCTTATCCTACCTTTGACAGGCTGGCTGCCACATACTGGACCAGCTAAAGTTTCCAGAACATTTCATAGACAGCCTCACACAGTACACATCACAGTAATCTAATCTGGGTGTAATCAGAGCATAGATTGCCACAGCTAGATCACCTCACATCTGCAGTGCTGGATCTGTGATGGTTCATTAACACATGTGAGTCACTCTGGACATGAGCTGTGGGCACATTGTGTAAACCAGCCCTTGAAAAAATATATGGTATTTTTAGTTGGGCATTTAACAGTGCTAATCTGAGTGTAATCAGAGCATAGATTGCCCCAGCTAGATCACCTCACTGAGGTGAAAGCTTATCTGCAGTGCTGGATCTGTGATGGGTCATTAACACATGTGAGTCACTCTGGACATGAGCTGTGGGCACATTGTGTAAACCAGCCCTTGAAAAAATATATGGTATTTTTAGTTGGGCATTTAACAGTGCCATCCTGAACTAAATTACACCCTTCTAAGCTGCGGTGGCTCAAGTGGTTAAGACGCTGAGCTGCTGACTGGAAGGTCTGTAGTTTGGCACTTCGAGACCCAAGTGCAGCATGACAGAGTGAACTCCCGTCTCTGGCCCCAGCTCCTGCCAACGTAGCAGTTTGAAAGTAAGAAATTGCAAGTAGATAAATAGGTACCACTTTGGTGGGACACCCTCAGTGTTTAGTCATGCTGGCCACATGACCATGGAGTCTTCAGACAGCACTGGCTCTTTGGCTTGGAAACAGAGATGAGCACCGCCCCCTAGAGTCGGATTCAGCTAGCTTTCAAGCAAGGGAAACCTTAACCTTTACTTAAGTCCACTGGAGTCTCTGGACCAAAAAGGGTATCACTTTACTTAGAATTGTGCTGTAAAATGTTTGAAGGGTGTTCAGTCAGAGGCAAACCCAAGTTTGTCTCTGCGTAATGTGTGAAATGGCCCATTATGATTCAAGTGGTTTATTGCAGAGGTGGGGAACCTCCCTCTCCTTCCCTCTTTCCATCTGTTTCTTTTGGCACTTCCTCCATTTGGCGTTCTCACTGGCTAGTTTAGATATGGCAATGTGGCCTGCTTCCTCTGAAAAGCAGATCCACCCCACTCCCCAGACACACACACACACACACACACACACACACACACTCCTGTCCATAACAAGTCTTATCTTCCAGCCACGGCACAGGCATAGCAATCACTTGCACGTGTCTCTCCCCCCCCCTTTCCATTCACTCCCTTCTAAATTATAATCATTGAGAACACATTAGGAATGAGCCCGGGTGGGGTGGGGGAACAGAGCAAAAGCAGACAATTGCCTTGTAAACATCTGGGGGATCGGGATGGCTATTAAAAAGGAATGCAGGGTACCAACGGAGGAGAGAGAGAAAGAGAGGGAGAGGGTGCACACACACACAGGCGAGTTTATCCAAGCAAATCAATTCAAGTTAATCTTTCAGTGTCAGCTGGCTGGGTTTTTGGACTAGTGATGAATGCTCGGGCTGGGAAGATGAAATGCCGGGATGCCAGGCAGGGCTCTGACAGCTACAGATGGTACCAATTACTGCCAGTAGAGCCTGTCCTGCTGCGAGCCCAAGATGTCTGATTTGTGGTCGCCTAGAAATGAAAGAGAGGCACTCCAGCTGGGCCTGTCACCTGCCCTATATTGCTCCATAGCAGAGGGGAGGAGGGCGGCGGGGGGGGGGGGGGGGGGAGAGAGAGAAATTAAAACAAGAGCATTTTTAATCACATTTCCATGCACGTTTATGCTCATTGTGCCACTGAGCCAACGGATGGGTGGCCGACGCATCGCTAAGATACAATGAAAGAGGGTTTTCTTTCTGGTGTCACGTGTTGCTGTTTTGGAAAGGGAAAATGCAGAAAGGGTTTGTTTTTCAAGAGAGCGAAGAAGAAAGAGGATAGAGGTCAGCCAGAGAGTTTCATTCTGCAGAGAAGGTTCTGAGGGGCATTATCAGAACTGAATTTTCCCGTGGTGTCTTCAAGGCCCTGAATGCAATCCCAGAATTCCTTTGTGATTCTGTCTCCCATTGGCACCACACACACATAAAACCCCAACACCATTCCCCCCCACCCCCCGTCCAAACTGCTTAAGTTCTTGGTGGTGGTAGAAAGTGATATCAAGTCGCAGCCAGCTTATGACAACCCCATAGGGTTATCAAGGCAAAAGATGTTCAGAGGTGGTTTGCCATTGCCTGCCCCTGCATAGCAGTCCTGTGGACTTCCTTGATGGTCTGCCATCCAAGTACTAACCAGGGCTGGCCTTGCTCAGCTTCTGAGAACTGATGAGATTGGGCTAGCCTGGGGCATACAGGTCAGGTTCTTAAGCCCACCCAAAATGAAGCCCAGTACAGTTTCTCTACCCTTCCTCTCTAGGGTTGCCAAATCCCCCTTGGCCACAGGTGGGGGATGGGTGAGTAGTAGGGTTGCCATTTCCCAGTTGGGGGCGGGAGATTGCTTGGTTTTGTGGGCTGACAGGAGGAAATCCCCCCCAACAGCAACATTGTGTGACGTGCCTACATCACCTGGAAGTCATCAGGCACGTTGGTGACATTGGAGGGTAACTCTCTGTTTTTTGGGCAAAACTCTATGGTTTGAGGGCAATTTTACCATAGAGTTTTGCCCAAAAAACAGAGCACCACCCCGACGTGCCTACATCACTTCTGTGTGACATAGGCAATGCACTTCCAGTGATGGCACGTCAGGGTGACACTTCTGGCTCCTGGAGCATCCCCCCCATCCCCCCACCAGCATCTCCAATAGACCTGTAATTCTGAGCTGTAATTCTGGGGGGGTCCCCACATCTCACCTGGCGTCCCTATATCCTCTCCCTCATTCAATGTTGTCTTTTCATCTCCTGATTTCTGCCTCTTTCTCTGTTGTTTCACCCTACAAATATTACGTTTTGGAGAGAGTGAATGTGTGGGGGACAGCAGGACTAAATGACCTGGGCATCTCGTGTAACTTGTGAACAAATGTTCATGCACTGGCTGTGTTTATGTGATCAGGGACTTGGGCCCCAGATAAATGCAAACTCCTGACCAGTCATATAGTACTTCAACCTAGTCAAATGCCTGTAGACTGCACCAAGTTACAGCAAGCATGCAAGGCAACAGGAATGATCACCCTTCCTTTCCCCAGATTTGTGCTTTACTCTGATGCTGAACTGGAGTTTGTAAGCTTCTCAAGGTAGAGAATGTTCTTTTTTGGCTTTTGTTACTGTGTAAAATATAGGTGAATAAATATCAACAGCAAGTCTGAGGACTGTTTTTGATTGTGAATCATCCATCCTTGTGCTAAAATGACCTTTGTTTCTTCCTTTGGTGTGTGTTTCCTGTTTGTTTCACCTCTCTTACATTTTTCTTTCTTTTATCCTTCCTTGACTGATTCAGTAGAGACTTTTTTTGCACTTTTTCACATAATTTCCTGCCTCTCTGATATTTAATAGGATTAGTCTGGGCATCTGTGATGTGTAATTGGCTTTTTTCCCATGAGAGGAGATCCATTCTAGGAAGTTAAGTGATCTATCCTACTTATTTCAGATGGGGGGTTCACGGGATGGAGTTTATAATTTTGGATACTTTTGCTGGATCAATTGAACACCAGTTTGCTTAGTGTTCAGGTGTTTGTTCTTTTCATCATGTCATCCCATTTGTGCCTTTAATTCGAAAGCATTTTTTTAAATTAAAGGAAAATCTAGAGCACTTAAAAAAAGAATCTAAGACTTAAAAACTTGAGTTTGCTTGTTGTGTTTTGTTTTGATCTAAAAGAAAAGAGTTGCCCATTCACATTGAGATGTATTGATTTAAAAAGCATCCTTGGTCCTAAGAACACACCAAATATAAAGATAATTTAAAAGTGAGAGGAAAGATTAAGAAGTACTTTTCTCCCTTTCTCACAATACAAGAATTCATGGGCACTCAATGAAATTGCTGAGCAGTCGGGTTAGAAGAACAGATAAAAGGAAGTACTTCTTCACCCAAAGTGTGATTAACACATGGAATTCACTGCCATAGGAGGTTGTGGCAGCTACAAGCATGGACAGCTTCAAGAGGGAATTAGATAAGCATATGGAGCAGAAGTCCATCAGTGGCTGTTAGCCACATGGTATAGATAGGAACTCTCAGGCAAGTGATGCTCTGTATTCTTGGTGCTTGGGGGGGGGGCACACAAGGAGGGCTTCTAGTGTCCTGGCCCCACTGCTGGCCCTCCTGATGGCACTTGGTATTTTTGGCCTCTGTGGGACAGAGTGTTGGACTAGATGGGCCATTGGCCTGATCCAACATTGGCTTCTCTTATGTTCTTATTAGAACAGAGAAAAAAATACATGCATAAATCCTGCCTCAAAGTTGCTTGAAATTTAGAGAGTCTGCAGGATTAGAAAGAGCATATGGTGGGAACTGCAGTGGAATCATGGGCTTTAGACATCTAGGAGGGTCTCTAAATAATACCTACATCACTCTCATCTTTAAAAAGGGTTCCAGAGGAGATCTGGGAAATTACAGGCCAGTCAGTCTGACATCAATACCGGGTAAGTTGGTGGAAACTGTTAATAAGGAAAGAATTAGTAGGAACATTAATGAACAAAAAATATTGAGGCAGACTCAGCATGGGTTCTGTAAGGGAAGATATTGTCTCACTAACCTGTTAGTGTTTTTTGAGGGAGTGATAAATATGTGGACAAGGGGGACCCAATAGATGTTGTTTACCTTGACTTCCAGAAAGCTTTTGATAAAGTTCCTCATCACAGGCTCCTAAGTAAGCTCAGTAGTCACGGGATAAAAGGACAAGTCCTCTTGTGGATCAAAAACTGGCTAATTAATAGGAAACAGAGAGTGAGTATAAATGGGAAATTTTCTCAGGGGGGGTGGTAAGCAGTGGGGCACCACAGGGATTAGTACTCGGTTCAATGCTTTCTAACTTGTTTATTACTGATTTGGGGTTGGGAATAAGCAGTGAAGTGGCTAAATTTGCAGATGGCACGAAGTTGTTCAGGGTGGTGAGAACCAGGGAGGATTGTGAGGCACTCCAAAGGGATCTGTCGAGGATGGGCGAGTGAGCGTCAGAGTGGCAAATGCGGTTCAGTGTGGCCAAGTGCAAAGTGATGCACATTAGAGCCAAAAATCCTAAATATAAATACACATTGATGGGGTCCGAACTGGCAGAGACCGACCAAGAGAGAGATCTTGGAGTCATAGTAGATAACTCAATGAAAATGTCTAGACAGTGCGCAACTGCAATAAAAAGGCCCAACGCTATGCTGGGGATTATTAGGAAGGGAATTGAAAACAAATCAGCCAGTATCATAATGCTCCTGTATAAATCAATGGTGCGACCTCATTTGGAGTACTGAGGTCACCACACCTCAAAAAGGATATTGTAGCACTGGAAAAAGTGCAGAAAAGGGCAACTAGAATGATAAAAGGTTTGGAACACTTTCCATATGAAGAAAGGTTAAAACGCTTGGGGCTCTTTAGCTTGGAGAAAGGACGGCTGAGGGGTGACATGATCAAGGTTTATTAGATTATGCATGGGATAGAGCAGGTTGAGAAAGAAGTACTTTTCTCCCTTTCTCACAATACAAGAACTCGTGGGCATTCAATTAAATTACTGAGCAGTCATTTTAGAACAGATAAAAGGATGTACTTCTTCACCCAATGAGTGATTAACACATGGAATTTACTGCCACACGAGGTGGCGGCGGCTACAAGCATGGACAGCTTCAAGAGGGAATTAGATAAGCATATGGAGCAGAAGTCCATCAGTGGCTATTAGCCACAAGGTATAGATAGGAACTCTCAGGCTGGGGCAAGTGATGCTCTGTATTCTTGGTGCTTGGGGGGGGCAACAGTGGGAGGGCTTCCAGTGTCCTGGCCCCACTGCTGGACCTCCTGATGGCACCTGGTATTTTTGGCCACTGTAGGACAGAGTGTTGGACTAGATGGGCCATTGGCCTGATCCTGCATTGGCTTCTCTTACGTTCTTACCTCCATACCTCTCTAATTTTGTGGACCAAAAGTACAATACCATTGGTCCCAGTCCCACTGTCAGGATGCAGATGCTACCACAAACAGAGGATTCTGGTGTCTGAACATGGAGATCAGAGCCCAGAATTTTGAATTTTACAGCCACATTTGTTGGAGTCACATGGGGGCATGCAGTTTTTCTCTACATTGGTTTTAGATGGTTGTTATGGGAGGAAAAATGATCCCAATTCTTCCCTTAGCAAAGAGAGGCTGGAAAGCTCTTGAGATACTGTGAAAATATGTATGTGTGTATGTGTCTATATCTATCTATATCTGTATATATGATACATTGATGCATGAGTATAAATACATGCTGTTGGTGGAAGGTCAAGAGGTGCTCAGGAACATATCAGAATGTTTGTCTGACAAAGCCATGGAATTAAGTATCCCAGTGATCCCATCAACACATATGCCATTTTGATTTAAATTTTAAAATGTATGTCCCACCTTATGTAGCACTCAAGGTAGTAATGATCCTCAAACACCAGCACAGTTTGAACAGCACACAGCTGTTGTAATACACTGGCCAAATATCAAAGCTCTTTCTCCCTGAGAGTTATGAGTCTCACCTGGTTTCAGTGGATACCTGTTTCTTTAGGTTGGGTGAGGGTGAGAAAGATTATTGGTTGTTGTACTGTTGACCGAGGCAGATATTATATTCCTGTGTGGGGACTTTAGTTCACTTATATCAGTGGCTTTTATCTTTTATGTTCTCAAGGAAATCAAGCCATGCCAGTATGAAGAGTAATCCCTCTCCATCTGCTACAGAAGACTCTGCACTGTAAATGAGCATCTGAAGCTGCCTTAAAGCCTTTGGTATACCTAGGTCAATACTGTCTGGCAGTGGATCTCCAGATTCTCAGACAGAGAAAGGTCTTTCCTAGCCCTGCTTTCTGGAGATGCCAGGAATTGAACCTGGGAGTACTATGGGCAAAAGATGTACTCTGCCACTAAGCTGTGGTCTACCCTCTTAATTAACTTGGGATCTAAAAAACATCTTCAAGGGTAATACACTCTGGCCTGTGACCTTGGGCAAGCCGTAGTTCTGATAAGGGCTGTTCTTGAAAAAGAGCAGTTTCTGTCAAGAGCTCTCTCAGTCCCACCTGCCTCACAGGGTGTCTGTTGTGGTGAGGGGAAGGGAAAGGAGTTTGTAAGCCACTCTGAGACACCTTTGGGTAGTGAAGGGCGGGGTATAAATTCCTCCTCCTACTCCTCCTCCTCCTCCTCCTCCTCCTCCTTCTTCTTCTTCTGGCTTTGTTTTGGATCCTAACAGCTTTTCTGCTGGTGCAAGCAAGAGCAGCAGCGACCTTACCCTGTTCCCTGGTATGGCCTTGGGGCAGGGATGTCAAAACAGAGCACTTCTTCTGCCAGTGGGGAAGGTTGTCAGGCTTCAGCCTTTATCATTGCCGGAGGTAATCTGTTTTAGGATATGCCCAATGAGCCCTTTCTGCTGCAAGATCAACAGAGGGCCAGCTCTCTTTCAGCGAACCATGGCCACCATTATAGGTCTTCTCATTGTGGACTCCCTGTTAAGCCCCACAGAGGTTCCTTGGAACATAGTTTTTAAAACCACTGACTTATAATGGCCTGCGATTAAACATTACCTATGGGGGCTGACTTCTTAAACATAAATCATTTTGTTCTCTTCTGAATTATTTTTAATTTCCTGGCCACTAGGAAACAAGAGGGGGGAAAGCAGGTGGGAAGCTCCAAGCCTGTTCCCTCAAGCGCAGTGCTTGGGGGGGGGGGAGGCAGATACCCTGGTTTATGTAATGTTAAACCTGTGGATCAACTTAATCACTTTGCGTCGGCCCAGCGTGCTTAATACTTGGCGCTGACCGGTGGGTTTGTGTTTCATTCGCCTTGGCTAGCTGCCAGCGCAAGAGGCTCTGTTTTCATTTTTAAATTTCACTTGGCAGTTCCTTAAAAGTCACTGGAGAACTTTGCCTGGGTAATAAAAAAAAGAGAAAGTTTTATTGAAAACTAATTATTTTTTCAGTATTGAATGCCAGCTATTTAAAAACGTTGCGGTCATGTTAGTGCATATTTTAATGACTCTGGTCCAGAAAAATGCAATCTCTGTTGTGAGCCACTCTGGCCACCTCACAATGGCTCATGACTAAGTCACTGTTGTCAAACCGCCCCCACCCCATGCACACAACCTCCCAATATGTAAAATATTGTGCCGAGCTCTCAGAAATAATTAGGTTTTTCAAAACATTACACCAAGTGCAAATGCCAGTATAAAACTCTGTGACAGACCTTTTGATCAAGGCTGTTAGACATTCACAGTTGGAAGGACTTAAAAAAAGAAAGCAAGAAAATCATGGGGTATAGAGTCTTGCGATGCTGTTCGAGACTGTGTTGGTATTTAGTGATAGAACGGAGCCTAGCACATCCAATTTGGAGCCAGTCAGTTAGAAAGAGATTAAATTTATCAGTTACTATGAGGATGTCCAGTGGACATCCAAAATTAATCAATTTTAATGAAATGGTCAAGACTGATCCAGGATGGAAAGGGTGCAGATTACAGAGAGACTTCAGATGTTCCTGTGAAAGTGTTGTGGCTTCTGAATCATCCAGGCATCATGGGAGTTGTCCTCTTAAACACTGATCCAGATCTGTCCATCATTATCTCTATCTCATGTTGGGCACTTACTAGCCATGAAGAAACTGACTAAATGTTGTACATACTGCAGTGGATAGGGTGATTGTATAGTATACACCAACAATACTGTGCAGCATGGCAGTGTGCAAACGTATGCATTTCCTAAGTGATTGGCTATTATCTTATGGCTGCACCCGTTTGATTCTGAGGAATATCTGCAACTTCTACCCAGGTGATTAGGGTGGATGGAGAGGTTGTGTATCATACTGCCATTGACACCCATCCCATAAGGAGGAGCCATTTGATGCAGTGTTGGTCCTTAAACTGTTGTTCAGCGGTAACCATTAGTGAAACTAAAGATTGTGCTGGTAAATGCAGAATGTGGCCATTGTCCAGTGATATCTCATAGAAGTGGAGCAAATACCTCTGGTGGTAACATTTAAGAATGCATATATGTGTTTTGCTTTAATCTCCAGGCTTTCCCTCGAAGAAGTAGCCTCAGGTGCTTACAAGTAGATAAGGATGAGGACACATTAGAGAGAATAGGCTGGAAGATAGAAAATGGACTGGATCTCATGGATTTCTTCTGCTAACAGCGGTGCTTTCCCCTGGTGCAACGCATCTTCCTCAGGCACAGTGGGGGAAGAGTTTCTTTTGTACTGAAGGAAAACACCACCATTAGTGGGATGTATAAATCCCCAGTTCCTTTGTTTCCTCTACTCAGAGATTCTCTACTCAAAATGCCTTTGTATCTCATACTCTAAAGCAATCTCTAAGGGTTTCTACATACAGATTTTATCTGAAGAGATCGTGGTCTTAGCCCTCCATTTTGTTTGCACAATTTAAGGACCAATCTTTAGAAGCTGTAGAAAGTTCAGAAGAAGGAGTTCAGCTCAGAAAGCATTGATTGCATTGGTTTTACTAGATGAGCTGGTAGGGTTTCCAGTCCCCAGGTCCCAGCAGGGGTTCCCCTGCTTTTCAGGGCTTCTGCCTGCTGGCAGGGGAATCACCACCCCCATACAGCCACATCCGGGCACAACACGTGACGATGTCACCCAGAAGTGATGTCATCATGTTGGGAAGTCATGTGTGACGCTCTGGTATGAGGGCAAAACTCTGTGGTAAATTTGGCCTAAAACTGTAGAGTTTTGCCCTTAAACCAGAGTGTCACCATGTGATGTCACTGATAGGATGATGTCACTTCCGGGTGATGTCATTGTGTCGGCGACGTCCCAGAATGCCCCCCAAATCCCCCCTGCTGGCACAGCTAGGGGACCTGACACCTCTATGAGCTGGTACAGTATAGTTCCTAAGACCGTCATTTAGGAAGTCCCTGGTTCAAATGATACCCAAAAAGCCATTGTGGGTTCAGTCCTTTTATATTATGGAAATAATGATATTAGCCATTGTTAGGACTGTTGTGATACTGTGGAGGTGAATGAGAACTTCCCAATGGATGTACAAAGCGACACACGCACACGGTTTACTTCATATATATGTACATCTTATTTTATCCCCATTATGCCCATTTCAGAAAACCATTCACTTGTGAAGGAGCCTTGGGTCAATAAAAATGTGAGTGGCTAAAACACAGTATCTATCCTTGATGGGTTCCCCCCCCCCACGTAGCAAGCTGAGATAAATAGACTGACTTCTCTCCCATTTTTAAGGAGATAAAATAGAAAACTAATATAGACATTGTATTAAGTCTTAAGAAAAATCCAGTCCGAATCTAGCGAAGATTTTTTAAAATAGTATCAGGATTTACTAGTAGAGACATAAAAGAAGTTCTTGCACCACCTCTGGGAGCAAGAGCTGCAGAGAAACCTCCAAGGGCCTTGAGCTCTGGAATCTCTCTGGTATGGCTGTTCTCTCTTGTAGTCAGACCCGGCCCCATGTGCCTTGGCCTCTTCCCTAGAGGATGTGTTCTTTACACCGCTCAGCCTCCCTGGGGATACAGTCCTTCTGAGCACCAATGACTGTGAGAAGCATTTGGCTGAGATGAGGCCACTTGATATTACGCTCCTATCTCTGAGCAGCTACACTAAGCAAGCAGGTTGTTTTTATCTGGGACATTCTGGATCAGGACCCTCTGTGAATTATTACTTACTGTCTTTACCATTTCTTTTAATTTAGAACAATGGTTTGTAAACTGATCTGGGGGACTCTGGGGCTAGTTTGCTTCCTTGATAGCTTGGTTGGTTTTTGTTTTTTTAAATAGATGTTATTTATAGTCCACCTTTCTCACTGAGACTCAAGGTGGATTACTCAGTATAAATCAATACAGTTAACAAGGTGGGACATCTGATCAGCAAGGTAATAGGATTAGGATTAAGATCAGTGAAGGGGATACATTGTGTTGTAGTTAGGATTGAGAGCTCTGGGTTGGGAAACACATGGAGATTTTGGGGGTGGAGCCTGTGGAGGGCAAGGTTTGAGGAAGGGAGGGACATCAATGGGATATAATGCCACAGAGTCCACCTTCCAGAGTAGCCATTTTGTCTGGGTGAACTGATCTCTGTTGCCTGGAGATCATTTGTCATCTCAGGAGATCTCCAGCCACCACCTGGAAGTTGGCAACCTAGTTGTAGTAGGCTCACACTTAAAAAAAAAAAAGGTTTTGCCAGATACCAGTGAGCTCCCAACAAGCCTAGCTAGCACCAATACTCCCTCGAAGCTGTGAAGTCTTGTGGGCAAAAACTTTTACTTTGTGAGCTTCTGGCATTAAAGATGTGAGCGAGCGATTTGGCTACTGCAGAAATTAGTTTGCTCTGGAGCCATCCTTCCTGAGCTAAGACAAAAATGTCTGAGCTGGAAGCTAAAAATCTGTGAACCAGCTCACACTAGCTTAGAGGGAACACTGGCTAGCACCCTGTCTGGAGTGACTGTATACCCATGCTCCAAATTAATTCACAGTGGGTTCTTCAGCAAATAGACTGAAACAAAAAAGCAGAGGAAGAAAACTCAGTCCAAAAGAACAGACTGAGTAAGCAAAAGGCTGAGGCAAAGGCTAAAAAAAACCTGGTTAGTATATACAATTTTAATAATATCTCATCAAAAAGGCTAAAAGATATGTGGTATATAAACCTCCCTGACCAGAAAAAAAACCCCTTGTGAATTGTAAACTAAAACTAAAACTAGGCCAAACACATTTTAGTAACAAATTCCTTCCTCAATGGCCAATACAGGCATCAATCAATTTACAGACAATCACATACAATTCCCTTTTCAAATGATCAGGTAAAATTCTCAGGGAACAACATCCTTTGTTAAAACAGTGTCTTTTCACAATGCAAAAATTCTCCAACTTGCACATTGCAGTGTAACAATAAACAGTATAATAAAACCTGAACACTACTGAACACTCATTCAGTAGACATCCGTACACATTAGATGTAAAAAATTCATCTGTGAATCAGCAGATGACTGAGCGAGGAGAGGTTCCCTTATGGCATTCAGATATCACAAGTCGAGTTAGAATGTCCTTGGTCTTGCAGTCTCCCCCCCCCCTCCACACACACACTCTCTTCATTCATATGCAGTATCAAACTTGCAAGCCAAGAAGCCTTCAATAAACTGCAGTTTGTATGACCCTTTTTGTTTCATCATTTTTTATTCCCGGCACTCTGATTCCCTTTGACTCCATTTCTCTACCATTTATACATCATATGCCATTTATCCACCAACATATCAGTTTTAACGATAGCAGTGTGTATCCTCCCACTTCACTCAGCAAAGGTTGCAGCCCTTCCATGGCCCAAGAAGCTTTTGTCCCAACCAACTTAAGTAGCTCTTCTGCTGGATGAAAAACCACTTAAGTCTGAGGAAGTCTTCTGACTTTAGGGTTGCCAAGTCCATCTTCCACCCCCAGCGGGGGACTTTGGGGGCATTCC